>NW_027312181.1:0-36791 GCF_040954645.1 Diabrotica undecimpunctata | reverse complement strand
ACGCGCTATCTCAGAGTCGACCAATATCTCTTACCTGTAGCATCTGCAAAATAATGAAAAGATTCTAAGCAAAAGATTAAAATGGTACTTAGAAAAGAAAAATCTCCTTACATCCATCCAAAGTGGGTATCGATCAGAACGGTCTACAATAGATAACATTATAGCATTAGAATCTGAAATACACGAAGCTTTTATACATAAACAAAAATTTAATAGCAATTTTTCTTTGACATCACAAAAGAATTTGACACCACGTGGACATATCATATCTTAAAAACAATGAAGAGTTGGAAAATAGATGGTAAATTCTTAGCCTTCGCCAAAAACTTCCTGGAGAACAGAAGTATAAAAGTTAAAACAAACGGTGTCATGTCAACTAAGAAATCACTGGAAAATGGTATCCCTCAAGGATCTGTATTAAGCCCCCTGCTATTCTTAATAGCAATCAACAACGTATCTAACCATTTTATGCTTCCAGTAAAAGCAAACCTTTACGCCGATGATCTTGTAATATATATGAGAAGTAAAAACCTAAAATCAGCTGTAATCAATATTACAAAATACACTAAATAAATTAGAAGGGTGGTCTTTAGATATAGGCTTGAGATTTTCAACCGAAAAAACTAAAGTAATAATATTTGACAAAAGGAAAACACAACACCACTTAAATTTAAAACTTAACGGAAATACTCTTATAACAATCAACGAAATCAAATTTTTGGGTATGACATTCGACTCTCAACTAAAATGGACATCGCATATAAATGAACTAATTAAATCATGCCAACAGAGAATAAATCTTCTAAAAGTTCTTTCCAATCACAAATGGGGCGCAGACACAACTATTCTTCTGCGATTATATCAAGCTCTAATTAGAAGCAAACTAGATTATGGATGTATATGCTACGAAACTGCTACTAAAA
Organism: Diabrotica undecimpunctata; assembly: GCF_040954645.1. Lineage (NCBI taxonomy): Eukaryota > Metazoa > Arthropoda > Insecta > Coleoptera > Chrysomelidae > Diabrotica > Diabrotica undecimpunctata. The sequence goes on along the minus strand of NW_027312181.1, from coordinate 35,868 downwards.
GTCAAATGAACAAACTGGACATCATCCAATCCACAGCATTACGCATAGTTTTCGGAGCTTTCAGAACCACGCCAATTAGCAGCCTTCAAGTCCTAGCAGGAGAACCGCCATTAACTCTCAGAAGACAATATTTTTCAATGTGTTGTGCTACTAAATATCTCAGTGCAAAGGAAAACCCGTTTATAACAAGCCTAATAAGGAGCAACCCTCCAAATCTGTACTCAAATTATTGCCCTAGAAACTTACCTTTCAATGAACGAATACATCGATTTGAATTCGATATACATCAATTGAGAGCCACTTCTACAAACAGATGCCAGTCTCCTCCCTGGAAAGTTCAAATACCAAAAGTAGATTTTTACCTTACTTAACTATCCCAAACATTCACACAATCCTTCTGAAATACAACAACAATTCCGGTCTACCATCTCCAGATACCCTGATTTCAAACTAATTTTTACTGATGCCTCTAAAAGCACTAATGGTGTAGCTGCTGCAGCTATTTTTGAAGACAACACCTCTGTCACCCGTCTAGTCAAGGAGTGTAGCATATATACTGGAGAACTGCAGGCAATTTTCAACGCACTGAACCAATGTACCAGCATTGATAAAAACTTTCTTATTATATCAGATTCTCTAAGTGCCTTAAATGGTGTCAAGCAGATGTATCCTACTCATGCCAATTTAGCATTAATAAAAGACATGCTATACAATGCCCAAACATGTGGTAAAAACATAACATTTTTATGGGTACCATCTCATGTTGGAATAAAGGGTAATGAAGCAGCTGATAAAGCAGCAACAGAAACTATCAATAACATGACAATTCCTATTATGCAAAACATACCAATTTCAGACCAAAAAACATTAATAAAAACTTACATGAACAAAACCTGGCAAGTAAAATGGAACCAAACAGAAGCAAAATTAAAAAAGTATCAAACCAGATGTTAATTCTGCTTTACTACCGCTCCCAGCTAAAAGACATGACCAAGTAGTTATTAACAGACTGCGGCTAGGTCATACAAAATTTACACATGGATACATCATCTCCAAGGACCCTCAGCCGATTTGCCACATCTGTCAAATACCATTTTCAGTGCAACATATAATGATAGACTGTCCAGTGTACTCAACAGCAAGATCGACAGCAAAACTAAAACACAATTTGAAAGAAACTCTAAAAGAAGACATCAGCAATACAATAAATTTTATCAAAAATTGTAAACTGTATAACAAACTGTAACATAACATAAAATGTTTGTATTTTACAAAACTGGTATGTAAATTTTTAATAATATACTAAATGTAACTTTTCTAAAATAAAGATATACCACCCGCTAATAACCCTAGGGGTTGATGCGGTAAAAAAAAAAAAAAATATTTTTTAACATTCTCGGTTTAATGCGAATTTTTTTCAGTCGTGGGTTCACAAAAGTTTGTGTTTTGTACGGGTAAAACTTGTATTTAAATTATTGTAATTAAAATGTAATTTCAACAACTTTCTGACGACCGACTTATGTAAAAGTCCTGTCATTGCAGATACTTGATTTGTTGATGCAGTAGGCTCTATTGCAAAATTTCCAAAGACCTCAATTTGGGATGCTTCATTCAGTAATCTTGGGATGTCCCTTTTTTTATTTTGCACTGATCACGTTCCTCTACACTTTTTATCTTAATCGCGGACGTACACGTGACTTACATTTTTGTCCTAATGCCTTTCATGAGTAGATGTACAAACAGTGTGTATGAACAGGTATACTGTAGATCATCGTGACAACTACAGCTGAATGACAGTACCGACCGTAGAAATAATGAAAAACAATGACATTTAAAATTCTAAAATAAACCAAAAATTATTGAATCTGACAGAACCTAAAAAACAGATGTTATCAACTTGTTTTGCAAAAACGGCAAAATAAGTTTTTTTATTAACAAAAAAAAATCCGACGAGCACTTATCATTAAAAATATTAGTCCGGGAGATAGCATTACAAACGCAAAAGCCATAGTAAGCCGGCTGATATTAACACCCTGTATAATTATTAAACAATAATTATACAGGGTCATCAACAGAATCAACAAAAACCTCATTAAATTTTCCATTTAAGTCAAAGTTTAACAATCATTGCTTCACCTTGTATGATTATTATTTATACCATTAGTATTTTTTATAGTCTTGTCAATGATATATCACAAGTAGGGGTTTGCAATTAAAACTTTTTTTGGTTGTGGTGGGTGGCGGCTAGAGAATTGATGGGAGTGAGTTATCTTGAATGTCATTTTAGTTCCCCCTTACTATCCTAGAAACGGTTTCAAGCATTTTTCGATATCAGATTTTGTTCGCGAGATATAGCCCATTGTAAGTTTTTAAAATTGACACACTGTATATATTATATGGCTAAGTTTCAAATCCAGTCATCTCAATACCGCTGTTTCTCAGCGACTAGTCACTCGATAAATGTTTAGAACTATTAACTAACTTACAAAAGTGCAAACTCAAAGAGAGCTGTTAATAAGTAGGTAGGTTTCCAGAAAGTTACGAAATTAATCACAAAGAAGAAAGAAGTTTGTGCGTTTATAGCCAAGTTAGGGTTTCCGCTTGCTACTTAATATAAAATCAATAGATTTGTTGGTTTCCTTTGTCTAACATATTGTGATTTATTAAGATAGGACAGAAAAGAAGAGATTTGCCTTTTGGTGTACATAAACTGCTAATTAAAATTTTGTCCCAAATTATCCCATGTAAAGATTTATCAAAATTTATTGAGTTTTTATATTTGGCGTAAAACATAAACTTATTTAATCATTTTTCTGATATACCTGCTGGTCTATAATCAGTTTGTTATTACTATTTCGGCAAATATTACTATATCTCCAAATAAAATATGTGCGGAGGTCCTACATCGTCTGCCGTATTCCGCAGTTCGATATCCATCTCTCACGATCTCTCCATTCTCCATTATTTCCATTATTTCTAGTTTCATCTTTCATTATTCCTTTGAATTGTTTTCTCCGCTTAAATGCTGGTCTGGAAAGTACCCAGCTTCAATAACCCATGAAAATATTTTTAGAAAAATACTGTAGAAAGAAGTTTTATTAAAGAACACGAACTGTATTGGAGGTTAAGACAGTTGTGATAAAAGTCAAACTTCGATACGGATAAGACACCTATATAAAAGGTATGAAAGACATCCAGATGATCAGAAACCGCTTCGTTTTCATATTATGTTCAAATTTCGTCGATATTGCAGTGTTACCAACTCATAAAAACTACCCTTAAGATCAAGATTTTTTTCCGTAAACTTGTTACGTACAGTAAATCTGAAATTACATGGTATATCTTGATTGTTGAGGACAAGTTTTAAAATCAAATGATGTGTATTAACAAAAAAATTAAGTTCTTATTGAAAAAATTGAAACAATAATAGTGTTTCTTAGACATTTTTGATCTGTGTATTTTGTTTTAAAATTTTCGTATTTAAAATAAAAAAATTGATATAATTAAAAAAATCAAGAATTTTTCTTGGTCATATATTGATGAAGTACATACATTAATAAATAAATTTCTATACATACAAAAAAAAATAAAAAAATAAAAAAAGTATCCCCTTTATAGATTTTCGACCATGTCACTAAATGCTTCGAAGGGCACATTAAGAAAATTTTAGCTGTTGTTAATTTAATTTAGCAGACATACGAAAAACTAAAATCTCACAGTAAATTTTGTTGACCTTGATTGTAGTTTTATATAGGTCTATTTAATAAAGAATAAATGGAGAAAATTCTTTTTAGAGGTTTCAGACTAAAACTTGAACTTACGCTACCATAGGAAAATATCTTCTACTTCTTTTTATGCAGACATTACTTTGTTTTTCAATGTGCCTCCAGTAAGTTGTCGTTCCATCGTTTTCGTAGTCTTCCTACTGATCTTCTTTTTATTGGGAAACCGTCTCTTGCCGTCTTGCCTTTAATATCTTTCCCGATATTTTTATTTCTCCATATTGTTTTATTTAGGCAGCCTGCGGCTCTGTTTGCTCTATTCACTTAATATTTTACTTCAGTTTCGAGCTTTCCGTAGCTAGATAAGTGTGATGCCTAGATATATAAAGTCCATTACTTGTTCTATTATTTGACCTTCCATATATTAAAATTATATTATATATTAAAAGTATGCAGCATACGTTGTTAAACCTCTTTACTTTGAGAGAAAGAGAGAGAGAGAGAGAGAGGAGAGAGAGAGAGAGAGAGTTGGTATCCTCTTTTAATTGTTACTTTTTTACTATTTCATCCATAATCAGGGTGAACAATAGAGGACTCAGGGAATCTCCTTGTCTTATCCCATTGTTAGCTTCAATACGGTCGGTTAGGTCTTCTTCTGCTTTTACTTTTATTGTGTTGTTTTGGTAGATATTTTGGATCGTTTTGATTATTTCTAGAGGTATTTCTTTTGCGTACAATAAGTGGGTAATGTATTCTGTCCTCTTCTGGTAATTTTCTTTTTTTTTAATTTACACTCTGAGATAGCGTTAATATTTATTCCTTCGTTTGTCGTCATCTCTAGTATTGGTGGTTCAATATCGTCACCTTTAGCACCTATATTCCCTCTTATTAAATCGTTTTAATTAAAAACAGAATCGTAGTTTACACCAAACACTTCTAAAAACAAACACTTACTTTGACCAAAGAGTACTTAAGTAAGCTACGTGTTGGGTCGAGATCGTAAGTAACCATCCGACACGACCTAAACTTTTTCTTAAATTCTCTGAGTCGACATTGCGGTCCCGCTTTTATTGGGAAAATTTAATTGAAACGCAATTTTCTTCGACGTAGGATTTTAAGCAGACTACTTGGTTTCACTTAGCGTTATTTCCCAATGTAAAATACAACATTTGATTATGTTTATTCTCTTCGAAGACGCAGATTTTGAGACGCAATTTTTAAAGTGCTTCTCTTCGATGAGTTTTAAGGTGCAATTCAAAATGTTAGATAAAACTTTAGAAAACGTTTTTGTTATACAAAGTAGAAAAAATGCTACAAACTTTTATGATATTTTAATGATTATTCTGATATTAGCGGCTGAGATGAATCCAAAAAACTTAATATCGTTAAAATCAGTACATCTCTTCTTGAGTCATAAATGATGTATCTATATCTATCTACATATATAGTGTGCCCCCGAAAATAATGCGTCATTAAAAGGTATGGATATAATGCACAATTGGAACAAAAAAATCTTTTAAAATTTTTTTCTAAACTTTTCCTAAAAAAACTAAACCCTTTTCAAAAAAAAAACAAACAAAAATTATATTTTTTTCCATACACGTAAATTTTTTTTTCAGAAAATTAAATAATCTGGCACGTCATACGCAGTGAAAGCGCTTCTGAATAAAAACTTGTTTGTGACTTTGGATATTTAACATAACAGCCTTGTGTTTATATATATATATATATATATATATATATATATATATATATATATATATATATATATATATTTATGTATATATAAATATAATTTGTTCTATTCTAGACTAAAAGATCCAGTTCCACTAGAGAAGAACTGCAACGTAATCTATGGTATACCTTGTGAATGTGGCAAACTATACATAGGCCATACAAGTCAACGACTTAGTAAGCGCCTAGCTCTTCACAAAAGTGACTGTAAACATAAACCCCTAGCAACGAGTTTGAGCCTTCATGTCAATGAGAATGACCATCGCGTCCTATATGATGAGGCTATATTTCTAGATAGAGCTGAAAAAGAAGCTCATCGTAAAATCTTAGAGATGTGTTATATTAATAATTGTTCTAATTCACTTAACCACAAAAAAGATGTTGATAACTTAAGTTCCATCTATACTTATGTTTTACAACAAAAATTCACTAAAATAAAAAAGTACCACGGAGTTCGGTTCTGCATCGATAACTATAATGTTGTACTCAATGTGGGCTCCGAATATTTTTAACATTAACAAAGTTTAATGTAAGTTATAAATTGTGAATCTTAGTGATATATTGGAATAAACTGTAAGTGTATAAACTCTTTATATAATATCCAGCTAAATTAGCATTAAAATCAGCAAATTTCAATTATTTGTTATTGTTGTCGATAAACAAATCCAGTTTTACCAGCAAATAACCGCTTTTAGTAACGACCGACATACCTGTTTTAGCAGGTGTACAGAGTCGGACTTACTTTTCATAAACGTTTATTGAAATGAATTCAAACATGGAATCACACAACAGTTTTTCAATACAAGGCCATCAAAATCAAATAAACACATCACAGTTATACTCTTCGGCAGCGTCGAGAGTGCAATTTCCTTTAAAGTCCCAAGCAATTATCTTTAGTGCCTTAAAAAACACCAAACTTCAAGACTACCTTCTCCCACTTGGAAATATAATTCAACCGAAAAATATAATCTTCTCTTCTAGATTATCTAATGATCGCATATGTATGTATTTATCTAATAAACAAATAGTGGGACGATTTTATGAATAATCATGGTCAAATAGAAATACAAGGTGAAATTGTTAGAGCAAGAAGGTTAGTTACACCAGCAGAACGACTTGTGCTCTCCGGCGTATGTCCTTCAATACCGCACGATTTGCTAATCAATGAGTTACAAAAAATCGGCATAGTTCCTGTCTCCCCTATGACCTTCCTCAAAATAAGTGCTTCTATGCCTGAATACAATCACATCCTTAGTTTTCGAAGACAAATCTATATCAGTCCTCACAATCTAACACTACCAGAGTCATTTACTCTTGTTTTTGACAACACGACATATAGAATATTCATTTCTCAAGACAGTTTAGTTTGCTTTAGATGCAAGAAGCAGGACACATCGCTTCACAGTGCTCCGAACCACTAGCTCAACTAAACCCCAACCAAAACAATGAAGCATCGGTATCCAGCGCAACAAATATATCCTTGCAAGCATCCAATGACACAAACCCTTCCCAATGTGAACAAATGTCTATTTCTAATATCCCGGAGACATCGAACAAAGTAGATGCATCAAATAAGGACAGTCACATAATTAATCAACCAAAAAGAAACTTTGATGAAATTATTTCACCTGAAGCAGATCCATCTTCAAAAGAATGTAACATTTTTCCACCACCTAAAGTCCAAGCAAAATCTAAAAAAGCTAAAATTAGTTCAGCAAGCACTTCTGAATGCTCATTTTCTCTCTTACTTGACCCTGCTAAAACTTCATAGAAAATCACCCTCTACCTTTCCCTCTAAACGTTGATCAACTTAACATGCTTCTAATGAATATCACGGGGTCAACAGATCCAATAACCACAATTAAAGAATATACCACAGATCTATCAGCTTTGTCCCATATGCTCAGTCAAGTTTATCCCCATTTAAAGGAAAGATCCATAAAACGTAAATTCACGTCCATAAGGAAAAAAATCCATAATTATATTAACAGTGAGACATCGGAAGCGGAAAGTGACACATCTCAGTTAAGCCAACATTAAATTCAAGTATCTACTTCAGTGGAATATTGATGGTTTTTTCCATCGTCTTGCTATGCTCCATCATCTAATTGGTGAACAATCTCCTGATGTAATATGCCTACAGGAAACTAATCTGAATCCCTCAAAAAAATATAACTCCAACCAATATGACTGTTTTCGCAAAGACAGGATAACAAATAATAATTTTTCTTCAGGCGGTGTAGCCACATTAGTAAAAAAATCACTATCGGCGAAAGAATTTCCAGTGGCTACAAATCTGGAAGTTGTAGTCGTGGAAATACAATCATCAAACAGGTATTTTATTTGCAACGTTTACTTACCCTCCAGTCGTCAAGTAACGTACAACGATTTAAAGGAGGTTATTTAATCAAATACCATCCTCTCGCATCATCGTGGGAGATTTTAATAGCCATAATATTATTTGGGGCTCCTCTTATTCAGATGCTAGAGGAAAAATTGTCGAAAATATAATTTCAGATTTTCAATTGAATTTTCATAATGACGGATCTCCAACCAGATTTAACATAAATACCGGAAATTCTTCAGCAATTGATCTGTCTTTGTGACCCTGCCCTCACACCTCGATTATTTTGGGAAGTTTTACAATACACTTATGGGAGCGACCACCATCCTATAGTAATAAAAAACTCTATGGCTCTGACCCATGACGTTTTCATACCCAGATGGAAAACTGAAACTGCTGATTGGTTGAAATTCGAAAATTATATCGACAACTCAATGCCTAACTGTAAAATGGATGAAAGCATTGATGAATCCTTACACAGTTTGAATAGCATTATCATAAGCAGTGCTGAGCAATTCGTTGGAAAATCAAAAAAGACAAAGAATAATCAGATTCCTGTACCTTGGTGGAACTCAGAATGTGGAGCAGCTATTAGAGCAAGTAAAACTGCATTTAATAAATATAAAAGACATAAAACACCTGAAAATAAAACCATGTTCAAATCACTTATACACGCCAATGATTTCTAAATTAAAAGTTGACAATAGGATTTCAACTTCTCCTCAAGAAATAGCTAATACCCTAGCTGAATCTTTAGAGAAATGTCTTCAAACAGTAACTACAATGATACATTCCTTGAAAGGAAAATAATAATAGAAAATACTGATCTTTTTGCAAATGACAATTTAAATGATCCATTAGATCTACCTTTCACTTTTGAAGAACTGGAAAATGCTTATCCGAATTAAAAAATACTAGCCCGGGCCCAGATGATATCCCGGCAATATTTCTAAAACATCTTCCTTACTCAGCAAAATTATTTATTCTTCAACTTTTCAACTTAATTTGGCAAAATAATAAATTTCCATCAATTTGGTCTAAAGCTATTATATGTATTACCTTTTTTAAAACCTCAAAAATCAATCCTAGAACCTGACTCATACAGACCAATCAGCTTAACATGTTCTATGAGCAAATTGATGGAACAAATGGTAAATCTTAGATTAACGTGGACATTAGAATTATCAAATCGTTTAGTTCCGGAACAAAACGGTTTCAGACAAAATCGTTCGGGCATTGACAATATTCTTGATCTAGAATCTGACATTCATGAAGCGCTAGCAACCAAACAACATTGTATTGCAATATTTTTCGACTTAAAAAGGGCATTAAATACTTGTTGGAAATTCAATATTCTGAAAGAACTACTTTCATGGAATATTCGTGGAAATTGCCTGAAATTTATTAAAAACTTTTTACAGAACCGGTCTTTTTGCGTAAGAGTACATAATACTTACTCAGAGGAGAAAAGTGAAGAAAATGGAACACCCCAAGGATCAGTCCTAAGCCCTACTTTATTCTTAGTGGCAATAAATAATATTATTAACAACCTTACTAAACCTCTACAGGCTCGACTTTCGCAGATGACCTTGTTGTCTATATCAAAGGAAATAACGCCGAATCAATGACAAACGCTTTGCAGTGTTTTCTAAACCAATTAGAACAATGGTCTCTAACGACCGGATTCAAATTTTCAGTAACAAAAACATCAGGTATACTCTTCTCCAAAAAGGTTTCATCAATGCCCCCTACATTAAAATTATACAACACTATGCTACCATTTAAACCAACGGCAAAGTTCTTAGGTATGTGGTTTGATCAAAAACTTACTTGGCAAGAACATATAAAACAAATAGTTTTAACATGTCATAAAAGACTGAATCTAATGAAAACATTGGCAAACCGAAATTGGGGATCAGATCAGGAAACTCTGTTGAGAATATATAAAACACTAATTAGATCTAAATTAGATTATGGATCAATTGCATATGCATCTGCTTCAAAAACACTACTTAAAAAACTTGACAGTATACACAACGCTGGTATTAGAATTGCACTCGGAGCCTTCCGGACAACTCCCTCCGAAAGCATACTGAGCGAAGCCAGCGAGCCACCTCTAAATTACCGAAGAATATACTTAGCTCTAGCGCATGCTACATCTATAGCCTCAAATATAAAAAACCCCTCTACTTTAATATTTTTAATAACAAATATATTAATTATTACAATAATAAGCCCTGTGCCCCCAAACCTTATTACGAGAGAATCCGATTATATAGCTCCAGACTGAACATTCAATTCCCAACAGTATTTCAAACAAATATCAATAACTATCTACCTTGGACTATCGAACAGCCCAAAGTCTTTACAGCGTTAAGTATATATAATAAACATGCAACTAGTCCTATTATTTTTAAAGTTAAACTTAATTCAATCCTAGATCAACAATACAATGAGTGGAATAAAATTTATACAGATGCATCCAAAGGTGAACTTGGCGTTGGAGTAGCAGTGGTAACACCAAATGACACTTTTCAATTTAAACTTCCTCTAAATTCCAGCATCTATACTGCAGAACTATTTGGTTTGCTCAAAGCCATCAAGCAAGTAAATCTTAAAAACATCCCTTGTTGTCTAGTCCTTTCTGACTCTCTCAGCGCAGTCAAAGCTATGCAAATGTATACCCTAAACACCCCATTGAGAAAATTATCAGGGCCGAATTAATGAAAGCTCAAGAAAATTTCAGAAGAGTCCACTTCCTATGGATACCATCTCATATAGGCATAGAAGGGAATGAAGAAGCAGATACTAGTGCGCGTAACGCTATCACCAGTGACGTATCAGAAACAGAGTGTCGGAGTATCGCAGGCGATCTAAAAGTTTATTTCAAAAATAAGGTGTTAAGTGCGTGGAATCGGGAGTGGAATGACTCTAGTTCGAAACTCAGAACCATCAAAGTGATATTTTTTCATGGAAGTCCACAGCCAGAAGTAGAAGATGCCAAACTATTATTACACGTCTACGACTTGGACACTGTAGGTATACTCATGCCTATCTCTTCTCAAATAGTGAACCTCCAAAATGCAAAACCTGCAATACAGTAGACAGTATAAAGCACTTCTTGATAGACTGTCCTAAATATGTAAATCAAAGACAGTCTTACAATTTGCCAAATAACCTGAAAGCACTCCTCAACAAAAGTTTAGTTCCGAACAATTTATTAGGTTACTTAAAATCTATAAATATGTTACACAAAATTTAACTTAATTAATTGTTACAAATGTTCAATTGTTCACAAATTGTAATTAATTGTTACAATGATTTATTGTTACAAATATTAATTTGATATTATTACAAATGCTACAGGAATGTCGCTAATAACCTTTGGGTGGATGCGACTTTGTTTCTTTAAATAAAAAAAAAAAAGTAACCACCTTCTTATATTAGATTTTCATAATACTGTCCCTCCACACTTTCAACTAACGTACTATTGTTATTTGCTGTCTGTTGTGACTCAGTTTATTGCCTGTAACTCATGTGTATTAATTTCAATGTAACTTACAAGACAATTGTTAATAATTTTAATTAAAACATTTTAAAAACTTAACTTTATGTACAAACCATGTTTTTCGTTATATAGCTTTTTAATTCTATATTTTCAATCAGACTATTTGTCAAATTTGAATTTTGAGAAAGAAAAAGCGTAAATGTCTAACCCTTCTTGGACATATTATATTTATACCACTAACATCAATAATGTAAAAAGACAACAATGATACAATTGTAATATACTAACAACTACACGGAAGTGTTATTCCCCTTTTGTGAGAACAAGATGACTTTGAATTTATTTTATATCTATTATCATCATTCATACACTTGTTTCTTCGACAAAAGGTATATAATACATACATCTCACCGTCATGTTGACTACTATACCCAAGACTAATTACAAACCAAAGATTTATTAAACATGATATGTTTATATAGAGTAGTGACCTATATTTATTCAATTTTTAATTGAATTTTGTATGACAATTAGAAAAATCCAATATTTCTGACTGAATAATGTTATTGTTCTATGCCAACAAAAAGTGATTAAGACCGGTGCTGTTTCGATAGGTGACAGTTGAAATAGCACATGACTTAATTAACAATTTCTTGTCAAAAATGCCGGACACATGGTTATAATAAAGTAACTTTAAATATTTAATAAAGGCCTTGTTTGCCGTTTTTCCTCTGTTTTCCTTCATGTCCATGTCAATTTATTATACACTAAGAGATAGTGTCGACATTAAGGTAAGAATAAAATAACATCGCTAATTATGATATTGTAAAGAATGTTTTTCTATTACAGCAATTTCTGATGAAGCCCAAAATTATGTGGCTTAAGCTTGACTCTTAATAAAAGACACTCACTTAGAAAAGAAAAGGTTATATTTTTTTTCCTTTTTTGTATTGCGAGCTTTGCCGATACCTTTTACCTTTCTATATATATATATATATATATATATATATATATATATAAATTCACTTATAAAAAATAATGATAACTTGAAGGCTATAGGTACACATGTCACTATATAGGTATACAGCTCGAAATTTGGTTTCGCAAGTATCAAAGGTTCTACTTATTTTGTAAAAGTTACGCGGGGTAAAAAAAATTTGGGTTTTACGCTGATAGAGATTACCAAGTACCTGTAACACACAGGATAATTTAAAACCGGTACGAAACGAAAAAGAAATACATTTTTGAAATTAGTGCAGTTCTTTTTATTTCTTAGTTTCTCCAAGACGCTATAAAGTTCCAATAGAATTTATACTTAAAATTTACGTCTTTTTTATAATTTTTAATTAATTAACTTATAAAAGGGAAGTATGTTTTAGCTGTAAATAAAATAAAATTACAGTGAAATAAAAAAATTTCTGTGGTAAAATTATATAAATATACTTAAAAAATTAATTAAACAGTTTTTCAAAACAGGTTACAATTTTATTAGAACTTTTTTGATTTTATCAGACCAGAATACTTACTTTTAGGTTTCACTGATGATGATCTGGTAAAGCCGTTCTAATAAAATTTGTAATCAGTTTCAAATTTTTTTTTTAAATTTTTTAAATATACCATTTCACACCAGAAGTTTTTACTATACTGCATGTTTGTTTTTATTGAAATACTACGTACATTGTCCAATGCCAAAGCCTTCGTTGTCAAATACCAAATCCATTTTAACTTTTTGGATATTTTATTATCTGCATATTCACTGAGCAGACATTTGTCAAAAACATCTACTATTCTGCAGTGCTATTTAAAATTAACCTAAAACAACATTTTACTCAAAACATACAAAAAACCTATAAAATCACACGCAATAAGCAATGTCATAAAAACAAATGCCTTTATCTGAGGCTCACTTTTATAGCAACCGTCGTCGAAGATTGAGAAATCAAAAGTCGCCGAAAACAAAGACAACAAAAGAGAATTAAAAATCAAAGTAGTCGAGTTGCTTCATATCTTTCATCGATTTTGCCTCTATCCTTTTCGCGAACTTAGAGATCGTGCGTTTATACAACATTAAATTCAGTCTTTTGATTTTCTATGGGCATTGACCCAAAAAATATTTTCAGTAAGTACATAGAAGATTGGTTTTATTGTTTGCGTTAGCGTACATAATACAAACACATGAATACACAATGTAGGGTTGAATTTCAATTAAATATACTATATAAAGGAAATTATTGAAGAACAGTTTACTAAATATGATACATTTAAAATGTTGATATTTTAACAATTACGTATGTAAGTACTATTAAAATTACTTTCTTGTTAGTGCAGCTTTAACAAGAACGGTACTACTACTACTGCTAAGAATTTTGCTAGTTTTTACTGTATTTTTGTTTGTACTGTTTTACTTTTTTCAAGCGTTCTCTCTAGCAATTCATTCTATCCTGACGATTTTCACCTATATCTTCTTATATTTCTTCTTCCTGTATATATATATATATATATATATATATATATATATATATATATATTTATATATATATATATATATATATATATATACAATTAAACCTAGAGCCAAGATTAATACTACTACTAAAATTAATATTAAACTCACCCGTCTTCCGTGTTGAATCGCGTTGATTATCATTGCACCGAGCTTTCGACATCCTCTCTGATGTCTTCTTCAGAGCTTCCGAGATTTCAGTCTCCCGAGCCTTCCGACAATACTGAACTGATCAACAATCAATTTACTACTGCCACTGGGAACAGAGGATGGTTCATTTATACTATCGATGGTGACGTGGTTTGGGTGGAGTTTGGCGTGGGGGTTATGCCGTCATCTCTTTTATTGAGACAATTCAATGGCTTCTCGGATGATTTTTGGTTTATAGAAGCAGATGGCGGCTATGGTTCTGGAGTTTTCAAAATCAATTTTCTGACTTATATGAAGATAGTGTTGACCAAGAGCTGAAATAAAAAACTATAATTCTACAATTCGTTTGGCCTATATAGAATCGGGGGCAATCTTCTTTTTGTGAATTTTGTCAAAAAAATTTAAATCATGAGAAATAAAGCCAATATTTAGCCCCCAACAAAAACTTTCGTCTCTTCTTTCGTCTCGATCAACGACATCATTCCAAATGAACAAAGTAGCCCAATAAAAAAAAGTGGAGTCAAGTCGAGAGATTTTGCCGGCTATTCAATTGCACCTTTTCGACCAATTCACGGTAGGGGGAAAACGGTATTTATAGAAGATAGTGGGGGCTATGGATCTGGAGTTTTCAAAATCAATTTTGTGACTTGCATGAAGATGGTGTTGACCTGTAGCTGAAATTCAAATCTATGATTCTACGATTTGTTTGACCTATATAAGATCGGGGCAATCTTGTTCTTGTGGATTATGTAAAAAAAATTAAATCAAGAGGAATAAAGACAATATTTGCCCCCTAACAAAAACTTTCAGCTCTTGTCCGATCAATTAAAGACAACACGGAATTTTTGAAATTCGTTGTGCAGAGTGCCCCCGAAAAACTCTTAAAGTTAAAACATATTTTCACTTTACTTGTTTCGAAAACACCAACGACACACCCATGTAAAAATAATTATATATTAATGAGAGTAAACCATGAGATATCAGATGTCACTGTCTTGCTTTACGTTTTGGAAAGTTTTGGTATATATTTCACAATAACTTTCTGTTCTCAATCTTGTACATTGTGAAATATTGACAAAGGCAAGGGTTACGTACCGAAACGTTGATTTCAATAGCACAATAAAATCCAGTTCCAAATTTAATATTACCTATTGCACCTAAACTCAAGAATAGGACCGAATGAAGAACTAGAATTAGGAAGGCTAAAGTCGTAACACCAATAATGATATAAATAGGTTAATCTCTTTGTAGTTTTTATTCTAAAATCGAATTGATAATTAATTAATCAGTGAATAATCACTTTGATTTGATCAAAGTGAATATCACTTTGATCAAATAATCAAAGTGATATTTTTAAATTATGGCGAATGCGCCTATAGTTATGCACCATTAATTAAACATTTCGACGAAAAACGAAAAATTAAAACTAAGAAACTAATATTGTTTTCCAACTTTAGATTAACCATTTTATACTACATATTTATATAAAACAATAAATATAAAATAAAAAAGGATTTGTCAAACATATTTTTATAATTTAGAAGATCATACAGATAAATATTTCCCTATGAAAACAATTTGTGATGTATTTATAGAAAATCTATTTCATCAAAATATTGAGAATTCCCGATTAATAAATATTTAGTCGTTTTTTGTACTAGATAAGTACTCTTAGTAGCTCATTTATACCAGACTCTGTCTTACTGTTATGTTTGATGTATTCTATCCACTGTCTCTTCGTCAATATATTTAAACGACGGTGGTTAAATGATTAAATAGCTTATCTTCAAAAAGTAGTTAAGATACAACTTTAGAAAGAGTTATATTGTTTCAGAACTTATCAATCTTTAAACAGATGTTAAAAATCAGCTTTTGACTCTCTGCCAAAATGGCATGTCAGGATGTTGTTTTAAGATACCTGACTTACTTAAAAGTAATTTGACATCAAAATTTAGAAGGAAAAATCCCTAAAAAATGCATGTGATATTTTACTAAGTAGCACCTTGTAAGATCCCCGATTTAAGTTAAAACACTGACTAAAAAAAAGGAATTAAAACATTTCTGTTTATAAAAGTGTGAATATATAATGTGTGCTGTTGGCAAAGCATACATTAAATGTCAAACAGCTGAAATTACAATCAATGGGTTTAAAGCCACAGGAATATACCCAGTCAACAAGAAGCAGTTTTCTGATGCCGAATATATTGAAGAAACAAAACGCGAGATTTATCTTTCTACGAATCCATGTCAAAGCAAAATGGCAGGTAATGAAAGCTCTACAGCGATCAGTGAAAAATGTGTTATGACGATGAATGAATCAGAAGTTAATGCAGAGTTTGACCCGAATCAACCGTCAACATCTTCGTCAGGTCAAGGTGATCCTGTGTTACCATCTACATCTGACAAACCTCATAGTCCAAAATCGTCTATGATAAGCCTGTTTGACATTACTCTTATTCCAAAAATCAAAAAAAGGACCACTAATAGGGGACGGAAAGCCTGCAGGTCAACAATCATCACAGCTTCTCCTTATACATTTAAGTTGATGGAATCTAAAAAATCTAAAGAAGCTAAAGAAGCCATGAAAACTGAATAGCAAGAACGTGATCAAAGTTTCAAAGGAAAACGCAGCATAAGAGGCTGTTCGACAGTAGGACCTTCTAGAAAAGCGAAAGAGATACTAAAAAGATGTCTAAATTTTGAGAAACAAGAATCAGACACCGAAGATGAAATCAGTGTCTCTTCTGGAATATCTGAATTAGACATTATTCCGCTAATGTCACCATCTAAAGAGGATGATGCTTTGTGCATGTTTTGTGACAGAAAATATTCGGAAGATTGTAAAGGCAAACTTTGGGTCTTGTGCATTGTGTGTTAATTGTGGGCTCATGTTGATTGTGCTGGGGCTGATAGGAATGCCTACATAGATTTTTGCAGATAAATTAATAATTGTGCTAAATATTTTTGTATATTTTATGTTTTATATTGGAAATTGTTGCAATATACGTCTATTTAGAAAGTAGATCATGTTTTCTTTTATTTAATACTTTTTTTCAATTATTGGTACAACTTTATTAATAATTTTTAAGGGGGTCCACTTTTAGCAACTATTTTCCGAATTCACCAAAGGCTGGATTTTGGAAAATACATATTTTTTATATTAATTTTTAATTATTATTAATGAAAGTTAAGTATTAATAAATTATAACATTATGAAGTAAATGGTACGTACCTTTATAATATTTTTTTTTTCGCTATTTTTCATACGCATAAATTGAAAAACAAAATGGGGGTCCAGTTTTAGGAATTTCCGTCTATTAAAGACTAAGTAACATAAGTGCTAAAAATATTGTAATAATAATTTAAATACTCTAAATAAATAACAAGTTATAATAAGTCATGTTACAATTGAAACTTCTACTCGGTTGTGTCATCATAATGTACAAAAAACTAGTGTTACGTATATTTTTCCTTTATATTTTATTTCTAAATTTTAGAGTTATAGATTACCTTACTTCTAATCGTGCAATATGCTTCTCTTGTCCATTCTAGTGATCGATAGGTGAATACGTACTTAAAGATATACGGTATAGTGCACTTGAATGATTACATGAAGTATATTAACTCTTAATATTGCCTCTACAAAATATCTGCTGCTGACGTGCTTAGCAATAAAGTGAGCCAACTTTTTTATTATAAACTCAATTTATTGAAGTATTTTACAGCAAGAAACGAAATATTGAATTTGGTTTTAAATACAAATTTAATTTCTCTCATTTCTGCGATGTCTCAAATTTGTATTTCGGCCACAATATTTTAATCTATGCAAATCCTATTATGTAATGCTATGCTGAGCACAAATTGAAAAGCAAAATGTATACTCGTTCCTCACTAGGGTGTCGATAAGGTTACCTAGGCGCTACCTTTCTGTACGTTGGAGGACAGTATGGTATATATTGATTAGTCATACTTTAGCAAAAAATATTCTCTGTTACAATTTTAAGGAAAGACAAGATAAATAAAACATAGAATACTGTAACATACAAGCAATAATCAATATCGGACAAGCAAATCTTATGAAAGATAAAAAAGTAAAACACAATTGGATGACTGAGACAATTTTTGAAATTAATGGATGAAAGAGTCAAAAAAATTCAATGCGGTAAAATACAAAGAACTAAATTCAACCTCTAAAAGGTAAATAAAGACGACAATTTTTATAGATATAAGATGTCGAACTCTGATTTACGGTAATGATCGCTGCATTCTCAAGAGTGTATCTTCTTAGATAGGTGAATTAAAAGGTCGAACTCAACCATTCCTTGGGTATATCTTTTGAATGATATAGTCTATTAAAAAACTTTACCAAAAGGTCCATGTGTTTCGTTTCTATTATTTTGAAAATATCAATAGGTAGGTAATTTGTTGGTTGTATGTTACGTCTCTATTATGTCTCGTCCCATTTTAGTTGTATTTAGCGCAAGTATTACTTTCTGCTTTGTAATTTCTGCATCTTTCTCTTTTTCTTGTAACAACATGTGCTCCATTTTTCCTCTATTGTCTTTGAACTGTACTTGAATGAATTCTCTGCAGCATTTCAGTTTTTCTTTAGTCTCATTTTATTAACATTTACCAATTATGGTGTTCTCATTTTTGTCAACAAGTGGTTAATATGGTTTCTTCGTTATAACCCCGCCAGTTCTTTAACCATTGTATGTAGGTAAGTATATACTCTTGGCAAAATTAAACTAACCAATTTCTTTGTTATTACACTTTCCCCATTTATGATGTTCTACTATTTTCCCAGATCTTTTTTTGAAATTTTTGCATTGGAAGCGTCCATAATTATACTGATTTTCCTGTTCTTAAAACATCATCAATAGGTTAATAAAACGTTTCGTCTTCCATTCCATTTGTAGTTGGTAAATAAATAAAAAAAAACTGAATCAGATTGGGTTTGGTGTGAGATGTATTTATTTGTAGGAACCTCGCTCTTACCAAGACAATACCTTGTATTGCTTTATTTCGCCATTATCCAAGATCAGTAATGTTGGATTTGTTTTGGAGCTGTTAAAATGTTGTATAAAATGCCGCATAATAGCTACAAATAATTTAGAGTTCATCCATCCTGAAAGATTTGCAAGACCAATGTAGCAGCAGATGCTCCGTTAAACATGTGATGCTTAAAACTAAGTCTTAGGAAGATTATGGTAGGGGGTAGTGTAGTTCCTGAAACATTATGACGTAAGTTAAGTATTGTAGTAAGTCATACTTTTGTATAATTTACAAACCTGTTGAACTTATAATGCAGCAGGTTGTAAACAAATATTTTACTCCCGCTAAAAAAACATTAAACCGCTTAAAAACTTACTCTAAAATTCGAATAAATGCATCCACATTTCAGCAATTAAATAATATTACCCTGGACAGAGGACATTTAAAGAAATCGATAATACAACGGAAAGCACAGAAGATAAGATAGAATCCCTTAAGAAAACAATAGACGACATTAAAGACAATTTTATGAAGAACGAAGAAGGTAAGAATAAGACATGGATGACGACAGAGATTCTGCAACTAATGGAAGAAAGAAGGAAAAACAAGAACGATAACTCCATGTATAAAACATTACAGCGAGAGATACAGAGAAAGATCAGAGAAGCCAAACAGAAAGAACTGGAGAAAAAATGCCAAGAAATCGAAATTCTCCAAAGTAAATACGACGACTTCAACGTGCATAAGAAGGTAAGAGAAATTACAGGTAAATGTAAAAACAGAAGAATAAGTAAACTTGTTAATGTCAATGGAGAGATAATCGTGGACAAAGAGAGTATCAATGATACCTGGAAAAATTACATAAGAAATTTATTTTTTGATGAGAGAGAGAACCAGCCCCCAATACCTACGGAAACAGGACCGCCTATACTAGTGGCAGAAATAAGAGCAGCCATAATATCACTAAAAGAAGGTAGAGCTCCAGGACCAGACGGAGTACAATCTGAATTTCTTAAACTTCTTGATGATGAATCTTTAAGAGTACTATGTAAAATCTTCAATAATATCTATGACACAGGCAATATCCCAAAAGATTGGCTACTTTCAGAATTTATTACCTTACCAAAGAAACAGGGAGCAAAAAAGTGCGGAGAATATAGGCTAATAAGTCTAATGAGCCATACATTAAAACTTTTTCTTAAAATTATACATCCTAGAATATACAAGCTATGCGAAGAGAGAATACAAGACACACAGTTTGGAATCATAAAAGGCGTAGGTACAAGAGATGCACTGTTTAGTCTACAAGTATTATTTCAAAGATGCAGAGATATGACTTGCGATATTTACACCTGCTTTGTGGACTACCAAAAAGCATTTGATACAGTTCAACACCAAATAATGATGGATAATCTAACAAAAGCCCAAATGGATGATAAAGATCGGCGTATAATACAAAATTTATACTGGAACCAATCAGCCACAATAAGAACGAATTTTGGAGGTGAACCAACGGAAATGATCTAGATTCTACGAGGCGTTAGACAAGGTTGTATACTTTCACCTATATTATTTAATCTATATTCAGAGGAAATATTTAGTGAAGCCTTGGAAAAATGCGAACATGGAATACTTCTAAATGGAGAACGCCTAAACAACATCCGTTATGCAGACGACACCGTTATTTTTGCAGACAGTTTGAACAATTTACAGCAACTAATAAACAAAGTAAATGAAGTAAGTGAAAGATTTGGACTTCAAGTAAATATAACAAAAACTAAATTTATGATCATCAGCAAAAATAAAGTTAGAGACGCTCAACTACTTATCAATAATACACCAGTGGACCGAGTAAAACAGTATAACTATCTTGGAACAATAGTAAATGAACAATGGGATCACTCACAGGAAATAAAATGTAGAATAGAGAAGGCTAGGAGTGCATTCAATAACATGGCCAAACTCTTTAAAAGCCACAATCTTAATCTGGAGATAAAAGTAAGGCTCCTACGATGTTATATCTTCTCAATATTGTATTACGGAGTTGAATCCTGGACACTTACTGAAGCAATGGAGAAAAAACTTGAAGCCTTCGAGATGTGGCTGTACAGGCGAATTCTAAGGATATCATGGACAGACAAGATAACCAACGAGACCGTATTACGAAGAGTGGGCAAAGAAAGAGAGGTGATGTATACCATTAAAAGGAGAAAGTTGGAATATCTCGGACATATAATGAGAAACAGCACTAAATACAGATTACTGAAGGTAATCCTACAGGGTAAAGTATTCGCAAAGCGAGGAATTGGGAGAAGGAGAATATCATGGTTGAAGAACCTGAGGAAATGGTTCTCCACAACAACAACGAATCTATTTAAAGCATCAGTCAATAAAATAATTATAGCCAGAATGATTGCCAATATTCGGAACGAATAGGCACTGAAAGAAGAAGAAGACCCTGGACAAGCTGCGACATTTCGGTTAGCAGATACTAAGTTCGGAACGTCTTTTTCTGAAACTATGAAGCTAGTAAAGTCCAACAGACTTCAAATTCTTTCATTTCCGAGGGATATTAATCTTGTTATATAGACAGAGTTCGTAGACAGTTGTTACTTTTCGTAACAAATTTTACTGCATTGTATTACGTAACTTTAAAGCAATATTATTTGTTTATCATTTATGACCCTTCAAGTATCGTAGTGGGGTTTATACAATAATACGTCGTTGAGAGTTTTTTTAGCATTATTTACGTATCGCGCTAATATTTGATGTTTAATGCCATTTCTGTTGGCTGCTATTCTGAAGCTAAAGTTATGCTTTAATACATGATCTTCAGCATTTTTTATAATCTATGTGGTAAATAATCCTTTGTAAAATTTTCTTTTTTGAGCGCGATACATCTGTAACAAAAAATCATAATTAAAGATAAGGTTACAACATGTGTTCCAACTTGAGACACGTCCCATGGTGGCCTAAATCATTTGTATCAAGAAGGCTTACAATATATTATATGTATTATAAACAACAGTCGTTAAGATAATAGAAGGTCTCCTTGGTCAATTAAAATATGTCATAATATTTTAAAAATATCACATTTATAACATTTTATACCTCCTTTATGACAGCATAGAATTATGGGCTATTGAGGAAGCACTGGTCAACAGCAGAATAGATTCTAGATATAGGATATTAATACATAATATATATCAACACGCTGAAATGGTAGTCACGATGGATAACGGAATGAAAACGAGGCCAATAAAAATCAACCGAGGAGTAAGACAGGGAGACACCATATCTCCAAAACTATTTACTGCCGCACTTGAAGACATCTTTAAATCACTAAATTGGGAAACGAAGGGACTATCGATAAACGGAAAGTATTTAAACCATCTGAGATATGCAGATGACGTAGTACTAATAGCCGACAGCTGGAAAGAACTAAAGACGATGATCGATGAGCTTCATACGGAATCCATAAAAAAAGGACTGAAAATGAATCTGAATAAAACTAAGCTAAAGTCGAATAAAGATGATCAACCGACGATAACCATCTAAGGAACAAAAGTGGAACATGTAGAAGAATACATATATCTGGGCCAGAATATCAAGGTAAACAAAGAAAACCAAACTACCGAAATAAGCAGACAAGTAAGAATGGGATGGGCCGCATTTGGAAAACTCTCATACATACTGAAAGACAAAAAGATACCCCAAAACCTTCGAACCAAAGTGTTCGATTCTTGTATCCTTCCCGTTCTCACTTACGGAGCTCAAACCTGGAAATTCACAAAAAAGAACATGGACAAGATTCGAAAAACTCAGCGAGCCATGGAACGACAGATGCTTGGTATCTCACTAATAGATCGGCAAACGAACGAAGCAATCCGTAACAAAACAAAAATAAAGGACGCCGCGAAACAAGCAGCTAAATTAAAATGGAAATGGGCTGGACACAACGAACGTCTCGAAGATGGTAGATGGAACAAAGAAGTCGGAAACTGGCGACCGTACGATGCGAAGAGACCAAGAGGAAGACCTCAAATGCGCTGGAGCGACGATATCAAAAGAGTCGCAGGACCAATGTGGAAACGCCTAGCACACAACAGGGATGAATGGCGAGAAATGGGAGAGGCCTTTATTCGACAATTCGGATAGAAAAAGGGCTATAAAAAAAATACCTCCCTTAAGATATTTAGAATAGAAAAGCTAACCTATTTTAAAACAAACAACACGTGTAAAAACAACTCTCAAAATGCGTGCACGTATCTAAACAACACAGGAACAACTGACCGTTAACAGCGAATACTTTAAAGAAATGAATGTCATTTCTAGCGCGTAATTTAAAAATTGTTGCGACTGTCTCATGATGCACGCGTCTCAAGGTGGCCCACTCTACCCTATAAAACAATTGAATAAGAAGAATTAAAGGCAATAAAGACAATTTAAAACTAAAACAGATAATATTAATGGTTTAGCAAAGAAAATTAAACTGAAAGAAAGAACTAAACATAGGAAATGTACCTCCGACGCCTCTGGAAGACTATAATGAGTTTCCAGAAAGAAGAGGAAGTTTATACTGGCTTTAATTTAGAAAATTTAGAATGAACATAAAACGAATTGGAAAATATGCCAGCAGGTTGATATTTCATAATATTGACAATCACTCCAACTTCGATTACATTCACCTGTTTCACCCGTCTGCTCTGTTTCATACCTTAGGAAATAGATTTCCTGCCAACTATTTAATTAAATTTTAGTTTCAAATTACTTTAAAATTAGTATGGAAAGTAATTTTAACTGGTTTTGAGATAAACCGTCGGTAATATGTATTATAGAATGAATAAATATTTTGATATCTCTAGCTATAAACAATTCGAGAAAAAATTATAATTACTTTTTTAAGAGAAATAAACGAAAGATTGTTATTTCACAAAAAATATTTTCAAAGCATAACGATATTGTTGTGAATTTATTAAAAGGTTCAATATTTATAACACTTACGGATTTAATTTATTTCTTTATTTATATTAACTTATCTAACAATAATTTATTATATCCGTACGTAACAAATTCGCGAGCGCGGGTCTTGAGAATTAACTGGCCCTCCATATAAAAATGTTGTATTTATATACGAAATCCTGATATACTAGAACAGCATCGAAAGATCGCATTGTCTTGCATCGAAAAATCGAGAAGCATCTAGTTGGAGAATTCACCATAATTTGAATCTAGAACCTCCGGCGAAATTTCTACAACAAAACAGAATATTAGTCATCATATATTTTACAGTTATTTTTAGGCCAGGATTTTTATCGTAACATTGCCCCCCTCTTAAAAGATGGTTCCTCCTGGAACCTTGTCGGGACTGGAACCGGAACTGTATGCTGGTATCGGCAACTGGACCCTCTTTTACAACTTCCAGTTGTATAAAAATGACAAGGGACGGTTTTCTCTCCGCACCAGTAACTATGCGGATTGCAACAGACTAACACCTGGACTTCGGTGTCTTTGAAGATCTCCTCCACCATATTTCGGATAACCCTCCAATCTAATTGGCGGCACTCCAACTTTGGCATGGCTAACTTTTGCACGTCGGACTCTAGTACGTGCTCTCTCAATTGAAGTAAGGCTTCCCATACATCTCGGTAGGTAGGTTGGTCACGGGCAGTGTCTTTTGTTACCAGGTAGAAAAGGTAACGTGATGCATCCTGGAGTTTCAAGGTTTTACCGGGAGCTGGCACCTGGCATTGAAGTTCTGCAACTCGACCAAACTTCCTTCGAAAGACGGATGCCAACCCTGGTGCGTCTTTGATACTGGCCGGGATGGTGAGGGCCAGCGAGTAGTCATCGGGGAGCGCGAGTAGATCTTGCTTTTCTTCAGTGGTAACACCATGTCTCGCTTTACCGGTACCTCCATAGGCACCCATGAATTCCTCAAACGTGAGGTCAGACACATCGTGGACTTGGTTTACTTCCACTTCTTCATCTACGTCGTGGTCACCTTCGAAAGACGCCAGCCGGTTATGGTGTACTATCATCGGCTTTCCCTTCGGAATCTTGCTTATTCGGTAGATGACATCGTTGATCTTCTCCATAATGAGGTATGGACCTTCCCAAAACTGCTGCAATTTGGGAGAACAACCTTTTCGCTTCTTGGGATTATACAGCCATACTTTGTCGTTCTTCTTAAAGCAACCCTTTTCGGCTTGTGTATCGTACCGTTTCTTCATTCGGTCGCTAGCGATCTGAAGGTGGGAACGGACCAACTCATGTACATCGTCCATTCTTCTTCGTAATTCGATCACATAATCTTCACCTGCTACATCTTCTCCAGGTCGACACCCAAACTCTAGATCACAAGGTAGTCGCATTTCGCGTCCGAATAGGACTTTCGCTGGTGTCTGGCCTGTTGATTCGTTAACAGCAGATCTGTAGGCCATTGTGAAGAACGGAAGGTATTGGTCCCAGTCTCGCTGATGATCGGACACCATCTTTGTCAAATATTTGCCAACTGTCCTATTCATCCGTTCTACCATACCATCAGATTGCGGATGATATGCTGTAGTTCTTGTTTTCTTCATGCCTAGTCTATCACATATTCCTTGGAATAGATCGCTTTCGAAGTTCCTGCCTTGGTCACTATGGATCTCCAAAGGCACTCCAAATCGGCTGATATATTCTTGGATCAACTTATCTGCAACGGTGGCGGCCTTCTGGTCTGGAAGTGCGTAAATCTCGACCCACTTACTGAAGTAATCCATTACTACCAGCATGTACTTGCCTCCATTTTCACTTTCTGGAAATGGCCCAGCGATGTCCAAAGCTATTCTTTCAAACGGGCTTCCAACATTATATTGTCTCATAGGAGCTCTCCTTTTTCGGTAAGGCCCGTTACTCGTGGCACAAATAGTACATTTCTTACACCAGTCTTTTACATCGTCGGAACTGTTCATCCAATAAAACCGTTCCCGAATTCGCTGAAGGGTTTTCCTTACACCAAAATGCCCTCCCGATGGACTGTCGTGTAACTGACGAAGTACTTCGGCTATTCTGCTCTTTGGGATCACCAACTGTCTTCTCTTCTCTGAACCGTCATCATTTTCCAGGACTCGTTTAAGCAAGCCATCTTCGATGATAAATGAGTCCCACTGGGCCCAATACGTCTTAACTACTGAGCATAGGTTTGATATTTCCTGCCAAGGTGGTCGACGGTTTTCCTCTTTCCATTTTCGGATTTTCTGTATAACTGGATCTCTCTCTTGTTCTTCCCTGATCTTAGTAGGCGTCCAGTCGTCGTTGACAATCGTCGTTCTTAGCACTGCTGCTTCCTTGGATTCCGTTTTGTTGCAGTGGGAACACTCTGCTGAGCATGGCCTTCTGGAAAGAGAATCAGCGTTTCTGTGGCTAACTCCGGCCCGGTGCTCAATCTTAAAATCGTATTCTTGGAGTCGTTCGATCCACCTGGCTATCTGACCCTCTGGATTCTTAAACTGCATCAACCACTTAAGGGCGGCATGGTCGGTTCGGATTAGAAACTTTCTTCCATAGAGGTATTGATAGAAGTGCTCTACTGATTTCACTACTGCCAGAAGTTCTCTTCTCGTGACGCAATAATTCCGCTCAGGTTTTGAAAGAACTTTACTAAAATATCCGAGGACTCGTTCCTGTCCTCCTTGAATCTGAGACAGCACTCCTCCAATTCCCACATTACTTGCATCTGTATCTAAGATGAACTCTCCTTCTGGCAGTGGATACCCTAAAATTGGTGCTGTTATTAAATGCTTTTTCAAGGTCTCAAAGGCATTTTGGCAGTCTATATCCCAGCGGTATTCTCTAGCTTCCTCTGTAAGTCGCGTTAATGGCTTAGCGATATCTGCAAACTTCTTAATAAACCTCCGGTAGTAAGTACATAGTCCAAGAAAACTTCTCACTTGATGTTTGTCAGTTGGTTTTGGCCATTCCTTAATGGAATCGATTTTTCCCTTATCCACGGCCACTCCTTCTTTACTGACTATATGACCCAGATAATTGACTTTACCTTGAAATAGCTGGCACTACTTGGGGTTTAGCATCAATTGGGCAGCTTTAAGTCGATTAAAAACGTTTTCTAAATTCCTCAAATGATCTTCGAATGTCTCCCCCAAGACGATTATGTCATCTAAATAAACCAGGCATGTTTTCCAAGATAACCCTCTCAACACATTTTCCATAAGCCTCTCAAATGTCGCAGGAGCATTACAAAGTCCAAATGGCATAACGTTGAATTGCCACAATCCAGATCCTGTGGTGAAGGCTGTCTTTTCTTTATCGACTGGGTCCATTTCTACCTGCCAGTATCCAGACTTTAAATCTAAAGTAGAAAACAATTTACTTCCAGCCAATGTGTCCAATGTGTCATCGATCCGAGGCAGAGGATAACTATCTTTCTTGGTAACGTTGTTCAGCAAACGGTAATCCACACAGAACCTCGTCGTTCCGTCTTTCTTCTTAACCAGGACCACCGGAGAGACCCATGGGCTCGTAGAAGGTTCTATCACCCCGTCTTTCTTCATTTCCTGAACAATCGTTTCAGCTTCCTCTCTTTTCGCCTGTGGTAATCGTCGAGCTGTTTGACGAATTGGCTTAGCATTACCAGTATCAATTTTATGCTTAACAACGGTAGTTCTTCCCGTCTTTCCTCCTTTCGGTACGAAAATATCACGATACTGACGAAGAAATTCCCTTAATTTCCTTTTCTCCATCTGATTTAGAGACTGTCCTGCAACTGCAACCATTTGGTCGAATTTGTCGTTGGAATTATCAGATGTTGTCGCCTGACGGATTATGGATGTCACAGGTACACAAGTTCCTACCTTTGTCTCTTTCTTGATGGTCACTGGGTAGTCGTTGACATTGATAAGTCTCACAGGAATTTCTTTAGCCGAAGTCACCAATTCCTTTCCAATTATGATTCCACGGCCAACCTCATCGTCGTGGTTCCAAGGCTCCATCATAACAGGTCTCCCTTCGTCCACAATTCCCTGTAGCCGCGCTACTATGATCGTTTCGCTTCTCGCAGGCACGACTGTATCTTCTTTAATGGCTGCTTGCACAGTGTTGTCATTATGTGGATGGAGAAATACTTCCTCGTTGCCAACTTTGATTACCTTATTCTTAAAATCCAATTGGAATCCATGCATATTCATTACGTCCATTCCTAATATAACATCCTCTTCGATGTCAGCAACTATAACAGTATGGACAAACTTTTCTGCTCCAATTCCCAATTGTACCTGGATTTCTCCATGAATGTTGGCATTTTCACCTGTAGCGGTCCGAAGTCGCAACCTCGTTGGTAACAGTTTCTTGCGGCTGTTTATAACTGTCGGGCGTATAATGGTTCTGGTCGCTCCGGTATCCACCAACAACGTATGCTTTTTACCATTTATGTCTCCATCTACATATACACTATCTTCACGACATTTCAAAGAAGCTATTAGTATAAGAGGGTCTTTGGAAAAGTTCTGGGTCGAAGCTGCTCCCCTAAAGCCGACTCGTTCTGGTTTTCCTGATGGTGAGTTTCTTGATTTTATGGTCTTCGTTTTCTTGCATGTAATACTTTTCATCATATTAACGAGCTGGTCAAGTTTATCTTCATCTCCTTCCTCTTTTACAGTCCTAACTTTACTGTACCCGCCAGAGGCCTGCATAGCTGACTCGTATTCGAGGGCGGCGGATAGGACATCAACCAGCGTCTTGTGACGAGCTAATCGCAGTGTTCTCTGCATTTCATGATCACGAAGACCATCAATAAACGTTTGAACGGCCAATTTTTCCATCATGTCTTCGGGAGCTGTTGGATAAGCATATCGTACTAATCTGGCAATATCTACCTCATATTCTTGAAGAGCCTCATCTTTCTTCTGTCTACGATTTTTAAGCTGTGACTGATATACATGCTCCAAATGTTCGGGGCCATATCGCATATTTAACCTCTTCTTCAGTTGTTCGAAATCATCGGTCTCCTCTACGGCTATGGTCTGAAGCACATCTAAGGCATCTCCTCGAAGGGCGATAGTCAGGTTTACAGCCTTTTCTTTTTCAGACCATCCATTTGCTCTTGCGGCTGATTCGAACTGTTTCATGTAGTTGTTCCATGATGATTTTCCGTCGAAAGTTGGGACTTTAACATGAATAGAACCTCCACTTCCTTCAAATTTCGGTCGTGTCTCCAACTTAAATTTCGTCTCGTCTTCTTTTATCTCCACTGTAATCGGATTGTTACCTCTCTCTGCTGTCCCTGTTTCCTCCATCTTCTTTTCCATCTCTTTCCATATCTTTTCTTCGAAGGCTAACATATCGGCAGCAACTTGGTTTTTTAATGAAGATATTCTATCGTCCAGGGCAGACATCTCAGAAGTGACTTTAGAGATTTCCGAAGAGATGTTAGCAGAGACTTTGCTTTCCAGCGAAGAAATCTCGTTAGAAACTTTGTCTTCCAACGAAACGATGTCGCCGGAAACTTTGGCTACATCAGAAGAAACTTTCGAAATATCGTCAGAAACTTTGTTCTCTAATGATGCGATATCACCGGAAACTTTGTTCTCTAATTTTGAAATCGACGAGATGACAGCATCTTCAAATATATAAGTCTCTGGATCTAGTCCTTCTTCTAGCAAAGCGTTCTTTAGTCGTTGGACTAACTCAGCCTTTTTTCCGGTAGAAGCTAATTCTCTGTCTTCAAGATGTCTTCTTAAATTAGTCACTGTCAGCTCATAAATCGTAGCCATTTTCACAATTTATTTTATATTCACTTGTATTATTATTATAAGTCTAATTTATGTTCGATCCCACTTCTGACACCATTTGTTGTGAATTTATTAAAAGGTTCAATATTTATAACACTTACGGATTTAATTTATTTCTTTATTTATATTAACTTATCTAACAATAATTTATTATATCCGTACGTAACAAATTCGCGAGCGCGGGTCTTGAGAATTAACTGGCCCTCCATATAAAAATGTTGTATTTATATACGAAATCCTGATATACTAGAACAGCATCGAAAGATCGCATTGTCTTGCATCGAAAAATCGAGAAGCATCTAGTTGGAGAATTCACCATAATTTGAATCTAGAACCTCCGGCGAAATTTCTACAACAAAACAGAATATTAGTCATCATATATTTTACAGTTATTTTTAGGCCAGGATTTTTATCGTAACAATATTAAATGGAAATGTTTAAAAATTATATTAAAATAATTATTTTAGAACCTGACATTAAACAAAAGAATAGCATAAAACAAATAACTTGAAAATCCAAATAGGAAAACCTAAACTTAAATACAAGAACAAAGAATACCCATATTAATACATATAAGATACCTAATTTTTTTTTACTGACATCGGTCCTTCGGTATTTTTTTTATTTGATATGTGATTTTTTTCTTTACCTAAGTTAGTTCTGCATCACGATGTACAACGTTGTTAACGATATATCACGGTATATTTAAAATCATCCTTAGTATTTTGGATTAAAACGTTTCTATAATTTAGAATTTGCCTCTATTGCCCACAGTTCTATCCCATACGTCCATACTAACTTCAACACTGCTTTGTATAGGAGTAATTTATCTTGAGTTGTTAACTAGTATTTTTTTTATTTAAAGAGAAAGTCGCATCCACCTAATGGTTATTAGCGACGGATCTGTACAATTTTACAAGAATAGTTATATTACATGGTTATAAAAAAGATTTTTTTTGTCCTACACAATAGTACTAAAAAAAATCAGTAATACTATACAAAAAAAGTTAAATCTTATGGAACACATCGATAGCTTTTAAATAATCTATTAAGTTCTTTGAATAACTATTTTGTTGAATTGCAGCGCTCGCATATTGGTGGGTTACATTTTGAAAAAAGGTAAGAGTGTGAGTCTAGTATGGCCTAATCGTAATTGGTTAACTACACTCTGTTCATGGCAATTTTTGTACAACGGTTTAGTTCCTTTAACTGTGTCTTTAATTTGTCGTAGTTTAGACGTTGATATTTGCCATTCGTTATGCCAGACTTCTAAGATTTTTGCCTTAATAAAAAGCTTTAAATCTTCTGGACCGCACTTTAATATTATGTCTGAGTCCGCACTAGACACTGCACTACGCGCACTTAAGTCTGCTTCTTCATTTCCGGGGATACCCACATGAGAAGGAATCCATATGAAGTCTACTGTTCTTCCTTTTTCTTGACATATGTGAAGTTCTGATTTAATCATTTTTTCAATTGGGTGTTTAGGATATACTCGTTGAATTGAAGTAATCGAACTCAGAGAATCAGAAAGAATCACCGCTTTGACGATATTGGTATCATTAATAAACTTAATTGCTCGATAAAGAGCGAATAATTCGGCTGTGTATATGCTACAATGGGGAGATAGTTGAAATAGATATTTACTTGAATTGATCACAAAAGCGGCACCAACTCCATTGCTAGATTTTGAAGCATCTGTAAATATTTTGGAGAAATTTTCATAAGTTTGGAGTATATTTGACAGAATAGTTTTTATTTGAGAGGGACGTATTTCCGACTTACTATATTTGCTCAAATATGCATTACACTGTGGAATATTGATTGACCAAGGGATATGAGGATCGGTGATGTTTGGATCGAATATGTCAGAAAAATCAAAGTTTAATTTTTTGCAATATGTTCTAACTCTTTCATAGTATGGTTTTTGTAGTTTATCATTATAATTAAAAAGTTCGTTATACTTATCTGTGAAGGTGTTACTATAAATAGGTTTTTCTGGATTACAAAATACAGAGGATGAATGTGTTAATGTCAGTTGCATTCGCCTGTGGTAAAGGGATGGCTCACCAAGTTCAGCGTATATTCTCTCAATAGGTGTACTTATAAATGCTCGTAGTGCCATCCTTAGCCCATTATTATGAATTGTATCTAGAGATTTTAAAATAGACTTTCTGGCAGAACAATAAGCGATGCATCCATAATCGACATTAGACCTGATTAACGATTTGTAACTCTGAGATAGCGCGTTTTGGTCGGAACCCCATTTCCTGTTTGATAATGTTTTTAAAATATTTATTCTCTTATGGCAAGTTAATTGTAATTGCTTTATATGTTCTCGCCATGTCAGTTTGTTGTCTAAATGCAATCCTAAAAATTTAATATGAGTATCTACTGTTATTGGTTTCCCGTATAACGTAAGAATTGATGCCGTACTTACATTTGCTGTTTTTGCAAAAACTATGACTCTTGTTTTTGTAGTAGGAAATTCAAAGCCAGTATTTAGAGACCATGTTTCCAGTTTATTGATAAAGCTTTGTAAACATTTTGTCATACTGTCTATATTTTTTCCTTTTGTAAATACCACTAAATCATCAGCATAAATCCGTGCTTTTAAAGGTTTTTCTATGTTTTTCAAAATATCATTTATCGCTATTAGGAAGAGTGTTGGTCTAAGAACAAACCCTTGTGGTACTTCATTTGTTAAGCAGTGAGTTTTCGAGCACGAATTAGAAACTCTTACGCGAAAAGTCCGATTGGTTAAAAAATTGTTGATGAACGATAAACAGTGTCCCCGAATATTCCACTCATACAACGTTTTTAGAATCCTGTGTTTTCTGGCAGTATTAAAGGCATTTTTCAAGTCAAAAAATATCGCGGTATATTTTCTATTTGTTGCAAACGATTCCATAATATCGCTTTCGAGTTCCAGAATGTTGTTAGCCGTTGATCAATTCTGCCTAAATCCATTTTGTTCAGTAATCAGTAATTGATTTTGTTCCAATGTCCACATTAATCTGCTGTTAACGATTTTTTCTAAAAGTTTGCACATGGAACAGGTAATTGAGATTGGCCTGTATGATTCCACACTATATCGTGATTTTTTGTCTTTTAAAAGAGGTAGGATGTAGGAATTAGTCCATATTGAAGGAAAATGCTGTTGCGTCCATATGAAATTAAATATGTCAAGTAAATGAGATTTGGCTGAGTCCGGAAGATGTTTTAGAAATATGGTTGGGATATCGTCGGGTCCAGGACAAGAATCTTTAAGGCTTGAAAGTGCTGAATTAAGTTCTTGAAATGTAATGCGACTATTAATTGCTACGTTAGGATTTTCATTATTAGGAAGAGTAAAGGTATCAGATGATGAATTTGAAGAATCTGCTCGTGGATTTTTGTCGTTTGAGAGGCTTTCGTAAAAATCCACTAGAACGTTTGCAATATCTTCATCTTTGGATACTATTTTATTTTGTACTTTCAAGTGTTTAATAAAAGTCCTCTGCGGAGTACCACAAATTTTTCTAATTTTTTGCCAGACTTCCTTGGAGCTAGTTGTGTTATTTATTTTCGATACAAACTTCTGCCATAAATTCCTTTTAGCTTGCGTTATTGTAAGCTGCGCTTTTGCCTTTAATTTTTTAAAATTAATTCTGTTTTCCGGTGTCTTGTACTTCTTATAATTATTAAAAGCAGATTTACTATTTTTTATGACCTCTTCGCATTCTTTAGACCACCACGGTGTTGGTATACGTCCCTGTATTTGTTTTGTTTTACCAATATACAATATAGCACCTTCTAAAATGATGTCATTGAGTGATTTATTGGTCTCGTCAATATCATTGGTTATTTGGGCCCTAGATATGTGACTATTAATATATTGAGAAAATAAATCCCAATCTGCGTTGTTAGTTTTCCACTTTGGACTAAATTCTTGATGTTTCTGTACATGGTTGAGATTCGTAATAACTATGGGAAAGTGATCGCTTCCATATGTAAAAGGTAATACTTCCCAATCTAAACCTATGGTTAAGTTAGGATCACATAAAGAAAGATCAAGAACTAATGATTCACCTGTCGATATATTAAATCTATTAGGGTTGCCATCATTTAAAAAGTTTAGATGAAAATCTGTAATAACGTTCTCTAATATTTGGCCCCTTAAATTTGTATTTTGTGAGCCCCAAATTGTATTATGGCTATTCAGGTCACCTAAAATTAGGCGTGGTGTGGGTATCTGATCAAGAAGTTTAACTAGTATTGTTTTACTATTAGCCAGTATATGTCTCTCACTTTATGACTAAGTTGTTTTCTTTTGGAAAATATGTGTTTTTTTTAGGTCAGTTTTCTATCCAGGTGAATCCCAAGGTACTTTACATCATTTTTCTATGGTATTTGTTTGCGGTTAATACATACATGTGGACATGTTCCTCTACGGGTTGTAAATATTACATGTATCGACTTTTCTTCATTTGGATTAATTCTCCATTTTTTTAACCATTTTGTTCATGTATGTTATTTTGCAGGAGCTCTGATGCATGATGTGGATTCTTGTTGGAGCATAAGATCGCCGTATCATGTGCAAATGTAGCTCTTGTTGTGGCAGGTCATGTTGGTAGATCGGCAGTATAGGGTAGGTACAGGACAGGACCCAGAACACTACCCTGTGGAACTCTCGCTGTTATGAGTTGGAGTTTTGTTATTTGATTGTCGTATTTGACTCTAAAATATCCATTTGTAAGGTATGATTTTAGTAGTGTGTAATAGTCTAGAGTAGTCTAGAGTTTCTTAATCTTTTTGATAAATGAAACCCCTTTTGTAGTCACTTTTATTGTGCAACCCATGGTTTGCCTCAATCTCACTCTTCAATCCAATCCTGTCCTTGCGGAGGGAGTGTAGTGGTTTTGAGTCTTTTGTTAATCTTTGAGATAATGAGTCTTTCCATGTTTTCTGTGTTTGCTCTCAAACATGTCCAAAGTACTTTAATTGTTGGAGATGTACTTTACTGGAAAGTCGTTGGCTAATTTTAGCTCTCTTAAAATTGAATTATTTGTTCTACGGTCGGTCCATTCCAAGAAGTCGTAATATTCGTCTCCCACAGAATATTTTAGTGGCGTCTATCTTTCTTCTTTATGATTGTCTTAGGGTCCAGGATTCACATCCGTAGGTCAGTATTGGAAATATTTAGCAGTTGATCAACCTCATCTGTAGAATAATTTACAGGACTTTTAAATTTTAATTTTAATGGGATAATATTGATATTTATTAACACAAATATACTTAATATAAGGCTTTATTGATAAAAGTTGAATTCTCATGTCAGGTTCGTCATCAAGTATGTTCCGGTATTTAGTTTTTGTCAAAAAATAAGCTGAGAACCCGGTTTGGCACATATATGTGGCAACAAATGGTAAAAGCACCAGTCTTTTGCGACAATTGAGGATACTCATCTTTTATACTGCACCAGAATTCCATTAATAGCATTAACTTAAATTAATTTTGCAATGATGAATCAGATGTCATTTCATTAAAAGTATCGTATTCTTTCGTTGACATGTTGGAAGGTCGTGTATTAAAAACAAATGGGTTTTTTATCCAAAATTCAGTTTCATATTTAATCTGCTGTTCTTTTGAAAAATACTTATCAAAAGCTTCACTCCATACTTTCAGATGTTGAATAATTTGTTTAATCAACGTCTCTGGCATTTCAACCTCTACTTCTTCTAAAAAGCCTTTTATTGTTGGGAAACAATCAAACTCGTTGGAGCGCATACATTTTGTCCAAAAGTCAATTTTTTTCTTGAAAGCAAGAATTTTTGTATGAGCAATAAATAAATTTACTTGTTTGCCCTGGAGGGTAAAATTAAGCTCTTTTATTATTGCAAAAATGTCTTAAATAGGCAATTTTAAGTAACCAATTAGTATGGAATAATCGACATTTTAGTTTAAAATTTTGTACTAAAAAAAGAACGCACCTCGTCCCTTAACTAAAGAAAGCAGGTTAGCATTTTTTCTTGAGATAACCATCTGACTTCAGTGTGTAAAAGAAGAGATGTATGTACCGGGTGGTCCAATAAGCCAAAATATTCATGTTATAACTTTAGGGAAAACTCTGAGATAGCGCG
>NW_027312180.1:0-36837 GCF_040954645.1 Diabrotica undecimpunctata | reverse complement strand
ACGCGCTATCTCAGAGTAAAGAAATGGCAGAAATATATAGAACAACAATGCCCACTGCACTGTTTGATAAAGATGAAAACATACTATTCAATACACAAGAAACACTGGACAGATGGCAGGAATATATGGCAGAACTGTTCAGTGACAACCAACACATTGAAGTATATGACAACGTCGAGAATGGACCAACATTAACAAAATCAGAAGTAAGATCTGCTATAAGTCATCTAAAAAACAACAAAGCGCCAGGACCTAATGAAATACACACACACATGAGTTCATCCCAACCCCTATGGAACATGAGTGTACCACTGCTAGACAGTGGGACCCCCATGTCCGAAGATCAGACCGGTCTCGTTCCAAAAGAGCAAGTCATTTTGGCTCGGTACCTATCTGACCCCCAGGTTTTTTCACCACCCCTCCTCTACGTCTGACATACGCAGAGGAGGCTTGAACTGTTACGTCGGGCGATTTGGGAAAAGAAACACCCTCCGTTTTCCATGACTTGTGGTTAGGCCACCTATCTGTAGGGGTAGCTTATTGTAGCTTTTCTCCCTATTTACTTTACTGAGTTTACTTTGGCTTTACTTTGGGCTCTGTGACCCTAAAAAAATGTGTGTCCGATCAGGGGGTCGACAGCAAACTGTCGGCCCCCTGTTCGGTTGTTGTGTGCTCGGTCACACAGTCGTCAATTTGGCAAAACAAGTTTTGGTCTCCTTGCCGACTGGGCGATCGATAGGCCTGGCCATCGAGCTCGTGCTTGTCGCACACGACCTCGATGCTCAGTTTTCGCGAGTTGCCTGTGACAACTTAGTCCTGAAGGGCTATTCCTGAAGGGTCTTTTTCCTTAGGGCGTGCCTGAGGGGCCTCAGCCTTGTGGCTTTACTTATTAGGATTTTGTCCTGTTTATTGATTTTACTTTATTGGCCTATACAGATTTTTGTTAGTGGGTTTTTGGGTGAAATAATAATAGGGGTAGGGGTTTTAATGGGTGGGTGGGATGTGCATTCCCAAGTATATAATGCTCTCACACATCCCGTGTATATGTTTTTGGGTTTTTTGGTTTTGTTTTTAACTGGTTAGTGAAATAAATATAACTGAAATAATAAAAAAACATAAAAGAAAATTTGGGGGATTGGGTTGGGATTTAGGGGTTTTTTTGGTGAGCTAAGCTCTTTTTTGTTTTTTGATTTTTTTTTGTGTTTTTCTGTTTTTGTGGGCCAAATCTGCTAAGCCATAGATTAGGGCTTCTCATGTGAATATCTTTCTTTACGTTCAATTAGGGTTTCCCTTGTATCCAGCCAGCTGTTGTTTTGGCCGTCTATGTACTGTCCTTATATTAGGATCGTAGTTTGTCAACTCTCTTAGCGAATGGTTCGGATGGTTTCTGAGGTTTTCAAAAAGCTCATATGCATGTTCGACCATCATGTTCAGGACGCTCTTTTGTTGCGAATCCCTATATACGTACCTTAGTGGCACATATTTAGGAATTTTAAGAGCATCTCTGATCATGTAGTTCTGTACAGTTTGGATTTTCTTTCTGTTTGTTTCACATGCATGCCCCCACGCTGCTGAGGCTATGTGAGGGTTGGCAGAATGATGGCATTTGCCATTCTTATTTTCGTTTTGAACCTCAGATTACTTTTCCTCTCTATAAGCGAGGAGAGTTGACTTTTAAGGATTTTTGCCTTTTGAACTGTTCTGTTTATGTGTTTATTAAAGGTGAGACGTTTATCTAGCGTTACTCCGAGATATTTGGCGTCGTCTTGCATTCGACCGAAGTATCGAAGATAGATAGTTCCCTGTTGGGGATTCCGTGCCGTCTTTTGTACATGACTGCCTGAGTTTTGTCCGGGTTGACGGCAATTTTCCACGTAACACACCAAGATTGCAAATGGTCTAGTGCCGTTTGCAAGTATCTAGTGGCCAGATCAGGATTTATGCTGCTAGCAGCTATAGCAGTGTCATCGGCGTAAAGGCTGAGCATAGTATGTTGATCACCACCAGGGGTATCTGAAGTGTATATGGTTACAGGTAAGGCGACAGCACGCTCCCTGTGGCACTCCAGCCTCCATGATTCGGTGGGCCCTATTCGAACTCTGAATCTTCTGTTGGCGGTACGAGGAGAGGAGAGACATGTCATCGCTTCACTGTACCCCATTTCGTTCATTTTATACAGCAATCCGTCGTGCCATACTCTGTCAAAGGCTTTACTGACATCTAAGAAGGCGGTTGATGTATATTTTCTTTCATTATACCCCTTAGTGATGTACTCTGTCAATCTTAGTATTTGCAGTTCGCAGGAGTGATTGCTCCTGAATCCGAACTGCGCTTCAGGGATTGCATCCGTTGCCTCAGATTCTTCTCTTAATCTTGCCAAGATGACTCGCTCAGCAATTTTGCTTACTGATGATAGTAGGCTAATGGGTCGGTAGTTCTGTGGAAAAGTTCCGTCTTTACCCGGTTTCTCTATCATTATAACATGGGCCTCCTTCCACCTGTCAGGAAAGTATCTTAATCTTATGATATGATTGATTATGTTCGTTAGATGAACGATTGCTTTCACTGCAGATTTTTTAAGGCCCTGTTTGTGATGTTATCTGGGCCTGGAGCCTTCGTAGCGTTGTTCATTTTGATAAACTGCTGGATTTCCTCGGGGGTGGTATGCCTGAGAGCTATGTCCGCTCTACTTCTCTTTAGACGTCTGCTCCTTCTTTCTACTTCGTCTTCGAAGTCTGGATCTTCATCGGGATGGTAGTTGTTTCTGCATCCTCTTTCTAGTGTATCTTTCATGACCTCCGCTTTGTCTTGTTCAGAATAAACTAGGCCGTTTTCCCCATGTAAGGTGGGTATTGGCTTTTTATCCTTTCGCAAGACTTTAGAAAGCTTCCAGAAACCTGAATTATTAGGGTCTAGCTGTTGGATGAAGTCGTCCCAGCTGTTATTTCTGTGGATTTCCAGCTGTTTTTTAACCTCCCTATTAGTTTATTGGCAATTCTTTTATCTTCTATGTTCCTAGTCCTGTTTGCCCTTCTCCGGTGTCTGTTTTTCTCTCTTATGAGAGTTTTTAGTTCGTTGCTGATGTCTCTGAACCTTCCTCTGGGTGTTGTTGAGGTTTCTTCTTTTGTGCTGGTTTCCAGCGCATTTTGTATGGTTCTTTCGAATTTCAACACATACTCTTCTAGCTCCCGTTTGTTGTTGATGTCACGAACTATTCCTATTGTTTCAGAGACGATACGTTTGAAGTTGGGCCAGCTTGTCCTCTTTTTCTTTGTATGGCTGCACGTAGTTTGTTTCTACGGCGCCTAGAGTTAGCACGATTAGGTTGTGGTTGGAGTCTCCTTCATTGAGTGAGATTATATCGTGTTGTTGTCCCACGTTGTGAAGAATTGCAATGTCCAAATAGGTAGGTAGTCTGTCCCCTCCATGGAAGCATGTGGGCTCCATAGGACCTGTGACAACTGTATTTATTTGGTTTCCAGATATTCACACAAGAATCTTCCGTTTCTATTACTAGTTCTGTCAAACCAATTGGGCGATCTCGCATTTAGGTCACCAATTATGACGGTTGGTTCTTCTGTATCAAGAATGGCGTCCAGATCCTCGCCCTGGATCGGCTCATTCGGTCGGACATAAGCTGAGACAATCTTCAGCGTGTCGTTGGCCGTAATGATCCGAACTATGGTGGCTTCCATAGTGACCAGACCACCTGGTGTAGGAATTGATTGGTGTTCTATTCCTTTTTTTACCATAATGGCCGTGCCTCCAGAACGTGATCTATGGTCATTCCTGTAGACGCTGTAACCCGGAAATTTGGTTTTCACCCTTTCCGTAAGATGAGTCTCTTGTAAGGCTACAACGTCTAGATTGAGCCTGTTGTTAAACTCATCCAGATCGTTAATTTTTTGTCTCAATCCGCCAGAATTCATGATCCTATTGTAGATCGTCCAATTGTACTGGCATTATTGGTTGTCCCGAAACTGCTCAAGCGCTCATAACGGTTGTTAATTCTCAAACATTGTTGAGACGTGGTTTATTTGCTCCTGAAAGGTAGCAATTAGTTTTTCATTCAGCACGTTTGTGTTTATATTTGCCTCCTGTTCCACATTATTGTTCTTTTTGGCCATTTGGGCGTAACTTACGTTTTGTTTTGTGGGAGTACTTGTGTATTCCTATTTGTGTGTTGCCTTGTTGTGTTGGCTTTCTTTTAGGTACTTTTTTGCACCCTCTGTAGTTTGCTGTGTGAGCCTCGTTGCAATTAGCGCACTTTGGGGGAGTGTTTCTATCCTTTTCGCAGCCTCCTGACTTGTGGTTTTCTCCACATTTTACACATTTCGAACCGCAGTGACAAGCCTTCGAACCATGGAAGAAACCCTGGCAGTTGTAGCACTAAGGCCTGGGTATCTCCCAGGCCCTTACACGGTTGTTCACTACCCTATTAAGGCAGGGTTCCTCTTGCTGTTCTCTGAACACAGGCACAGGGCCGTTTCTGCCAACGTTAAATGCAATTATTCAACGTTCACAATGTCATCCCTGAACGGACGCTGTGTTTAACCCGATTTTTTTCTTTAACGCTTCTCAGAGGTCTAACCTCCGAGAGGAGTCGGTAAAAATAACACCCCTCGGTTTAGTTATATTCTGATTTACCATTCATCTACGTATCGATAATACACGGGACGATTTCGCTTTCGCTACTTCTCGTCTGTACCTCTCTCAACGCTGGCCGTCGCGAGACCCGTACTGTTCTACTTCCTAATGGAATATATGCTGAGGTATTGAAATTGATAGAAGATAATCAACTTGACAATATGTCAGAATTATTTAACCGTATATATGAAACAGGAACTTTAGCAAAAGATTGGTACATGTCCATATTTATACCACTGCCAAAAAAGCAAATACTAAGAAATGTGAAGAACACCGAATCATTAGCCTTATGAACCACTTACTCAAAATATTCTTAAACATCATCCATTCTCGCATATACAAGAAATTGCAGGAAGGTATTGCTGATGTACAATTTGGATTTCGCAGCGGTCTTGGCACAAGAGAAGCACTTTTAAGCAAACAAATATTGATACAACGAGCAAGAAATGTTAATAAAGATGTCTTTGCCTGTTTCATTGACTTCGAAAAGGCATTTGACAAAGTACAGCATGAGAGGCTTATTGAAACTTTGCGAATCGCAAACATCGATGACAAGGATATAAGAATTATAGCCAATCTCTATAACAAACAAGTAGCCAAGATTCGAGTAGACAATCAATTATCCAATAAAGTTCCAATACAAAATGGAGTACGACAAGGTTGCGTACTCTCGCCTTTGCTGTTTAATGCGTACTCTGAACATCTATTTCGTGAAGCTTTGGCAGAAACGAGCTGAAGTGATTGTTAACGGTGAAGTAATAAATGATATAAGATATGCAGACGACACTGTTCTTGTTGCGGATAGTGCTGAAGGATTACAAAGACTGATAGTAGTTAACATCGGTAGAAATATGGAATGAAACTTAATAATAAGAAGACGAAAATATATCATAAGCAAAAACCAAGATACAGATGCAAAGTTTATGGCAGACAATAAGGTATTGGATAGAACAGAAAACATAACATACCTAGGATGCAACATCACAGACAGCTGGGATCACTCATACGGATCGAAAAAGCAAGGAGTGCCTTCCAACAGATGAAGAAACTTCTCTGCAATTTAACCTTGAACTTACATCACCTACTCAAAATCCTTAATAGTTATGTGTTTTCTGTTCTTATGTATGAAGCAGAGGCATGGACACTCACTGATGCTCCTGCAGACGGTTGCAGTCTTTCGAGATGTGGTGCTATCGTCGCATGCTCAGAATATCATATGTACATCATATAACTAACGATGCGGTAATGCAACGTTTACAAAAAGGAACCTGAAGTCTTAAAATCCATTAAAGAAGAAAGTTAGCATACTTCAGACATAAACGGAGAAATAAAAATAAATACAGAATCCTACTATTGATATTAGAAGGAAAAATAGAAGGAAATAGAGGACCAGGACGTCGCCGAATATCCTGGCGTAAGAATTTGAGACAGTGGACAGGTATGACCACCACAGACCTATTTCGAACAGCTGCTAATAAAATACGATGGGCCATTGTGGTAGCCAACATCCATAGAGGATAGGCATTAGCAGAAGAAGAAGAATGCATTGTTATAAAGTAATCTTAAGTTGCGTTTTTAATATTTTAGGGGACATTCCTGCAGAACCTTTTATCCAGTTTTTTGTGTCGATGTAGCTTAATCCATTTTTATTTGCTACATGTTTTTAACATAATGAGTCAATACGGTATATTCTCTTTTCTTTTTCTTTTTGTAGAAATACTCTTTTAGAACATAGCGAAATATTTAATTTTGATATAGAGGATTTCTTGAGATGTAGAATGAGTATTTCCTGAGTTTCTTTAAATGAAACATCCTATATTTTAGCTTTAGTTTGAGATTTAGTCATAATTTCTTAATATCCAAACAATAATTTCTTCAAAAATTAGGTGAAGTTTTATTAGGTTGGCTTTAAAAAAAAAACATACTAATCAAGGCCTATTCTTAAATTGTTACAGATGAGATATTAATATCTAAGTAGTTAGGATTTTTGGTGTAAAAAAAATATAAATAAAAACACACATTAGATACATCAGCTAAGACTTTGACAATTAGACCATCAAGATCATAGGTCTTTTGTATGACTGTAGAAGAATACTCAGACTTTTACTTTTTTAGGTAAACTTTAAAGTTACTGTTTTTCATGGAGAAAATTGTCCCTACTGTAAGCTGCTGAGACAATGGTCAAAGCTGGAATTCGAGATAATAATATAATTGTGTACTCTGATACAGAGGTAGCTGCTAATATCTAAAATCCTATCAAATGACAGAGTTGCATAATAACCAGTTGTAAAGTTTTTGAATGAGTTGTAGGCTAAAAACAACAAAGCAGCTATTAGATGTGTGCCTTGTTATGTCGGTATTAGGCAGCGGATATTACAGCGGAAGTAAAGAGAAGGTGTGTTTTGGACTTACACCCTTTTAACACTTTAATATCAGAAATGTAAAACTGATATAGGAAAGTGGTCCCTAGATCAACACCTGGCAAGATGGAATGAAAAAACCGATTATCCTCAGACTAATGAGATTGTCGCAGTCTTGTTAGGAAACCAACTAACTGTTGGTTTTGTTGTAAGTAGGAAGTACAGGTCTTCACAGGTCACGCTAACCTTGCGAGACAGCAAAACATCCGTGAACTCAGTCAATCAGGAATGTGACCTAGATGTGACAACGGGGAAGGGACAGCCAAATACTTTGCGGGAGACTGTCCCGCCTTTGCTAACATGACGCAGCAATGGTTTCACTCTTGCCAAACAACTCTCAAAGAGGTAGTCTTCATATAGCTTA
Organism: Diabrotica undecimpunctata; assembly: GCF_040954645.1. Taxonomy (NCBI): domain Eukaryota; kingdom Metazoa; phylum Arthropoda; class Insecta; order Coleoptera; family Chrysomelidae; genus Diabrotica; species Diabrotica undecimpunctata. The sequence goes on along the minus strand of NW_027312180.1, from coordinate 29,406 downwards.
GTAGGAAGAAACAGATAGTGCCAGGACATTGGGTTCAAGACATTGGTCCAATCACCGACCTGGCACCCTGCCGCACCTTGTATATAAATCGCTATAATTTGTGTTCACATTGCGCAACTGACGATTAAGGAGTCAAACCTTGTTCAGAACTACCGAATTCAGTTAGTAAAACGCGTTTTCAACCAAGTGAAGTAATTTATCTACAGTTGCTAATTTGTTCCTGAATTAACTGAAACTTAGCTCAAATAAATCACTTTTTGTAGTGACTATTAGAAGACTGATATAAAATTTTAATTTTAAATTTAGGGGGTTAGATATATTTGCGTAGTTGGCATCCCCGATATATCAAAACAAAATTGTTTTGAATAATTTACGGCTTCGTCTTCATTAACAAAACTATCGATTGATTTAAAATATATCAGATTACCTAGTAACAACTGTTATATATGGAGTTAATTTTGTTAACATCAACATTTTTCGCCTCCAAAATTGCGCGCGCTCACTCAAAATATGGAAATTTATTCATTTTATTTAAGGAAATATTAAGTAATATGATATTTCAGCTCTCCGCAATGCTTCGAACAACTGTATGTTTAGTTGTCTACATGTCTATAAGTTGTCTATATTTGGCGCAACTCAACAACTGTAAATTATTATACATTTTTTTATAAATTATACTTTTTAAAAGATTATACAGCTTACTTTCTTCATATGTACGATAAAAATGTAATACGCAAAATTTTATGGATTTAGTATAGATTAGATCAATTAGATTTTAACATTTTTTAACATTCTCAATATATTTTACAATTTAAGTTTATTTAGAATTGTTTCTTTAAATTTATAATTATAATTGAATTAAATTATTGCACAAACTTTTAAATTTTTTGCAAAAGAAACTGTTGAAAAATAGTTTTTTTATGGTATATGTAGATATACAAGTATATGTATATAGCCAATAATCAATATTTTAAAATTATTTTAATTCTAAACATATTTCATTTATATTAATTTTCAATGTCAAATATAAAAATATTTTACTCTCGAGTAAAAATCACATTTTTTAAATCACTTCATATACAACTAATAAAAGTTTATATCTGATGGTATATGGTAAAGATCAGTATATATAACTGTTTTTATGAAAATATAAACCTGATTTTACTATTTCCTTACAATTTTATCATATTTTCTCGAGTTTAAGCGAAACAAAAATAGTAAATAGTGAATTTGTTAAACGTCACTATATATTTAAATGAACTACCACTGTAACAATAAATGGTATAAAATATTTTTATAAGAATATAAAGTAAATGCTTGCATGGGAAAATAGAACCAGTTCTTCTATTTTCTTTATAATTTCATCATATTTTCTCATCTATTAAACCTTCTTACGACTTTAAATAAATATATCAAAACCAAAATTAGACAAATCAATTCTCGATTGATTCTCGATCTATTATAAAAACAGTTATTTAAATATAAAATTACGTTTTTAAATGACAGTTTTTGATATTTTACAATCACATGGATCAAATAAACTAAAACTGTAGAGGTAGAAGTTGTAGCTGTAGATTTCTTTCGGTCATAGCTTATTTGGTGCCATTGGGCCATGTCTGTTTCAGGCTTTCATATTGCAATTCTATCTACATTATAGTCAATATCCTGTAGATGTTTTTCGGCCATGTTTTTAACTACATTGTTATGAGTAAGATTAACCTATAATTGTTGCATTCTGTAATAAAATTTGTTAATGCAAAGAACAATTACGGAGAAGATCTTACTCTGATTTAAAGGTTTTACATATGAGTTGAAATAAGTAGTGTATGTCTTCTTTACAATTTTTACCACTTCAGATTGAAATACATTTACAGCAGGAGATTTATGTTGTGCTTTTTTCTTTATAGTAGCTTTAATTTCTTCCAACGCAAGAAGAAATAAGTTTTCCCGATTTTTTAAAAATTTAAAAATCAGGTGAATCTAGACTAAATTTTCGTATTTACTAGATTTTTCGGAGGTCGTACTAACTAAACCAGTTAATTTGTACTCTACCATATTAATCAAATTTTGTTTTAGGACCTGACGTACCAACAAATAAAAAAGATTCTGGAAATGACTAAATGCCATTACAAAATCAACCCAGAGGTAAATTTTTATTATTATTATTTTTCAATACTGAAATTTTATTTATTTTCAGAAATATATTATTTTTTAATAAAACTATATAAAGAGAGGAAGATGACTTTGTGAACTTTAAAATATAATTAAGTATAATTATTTGTATATTGTTAATATAATATTAAATAAAAATTCTCCACAACAATGCCACGTGTTTAATTTAGCATAGTCGATATATAAATAGATGTGATGAGGAGGACTGTCGAGAGGGTACATTAAAGTCTTACCGAGATGAATATATTCACAAAGAAGTCAAAAGCCACATTCAGAAACACCCGAAGACAAAAACGGAATAATCACACCAACATCTTTAAGGGAAATCTTCTTTAGGTGCCGTCTTCTTAGCGAAGGTTGGCGATGACCTCTGCAAAGTCTTCCCAGTTCCAGGAGAGTTCCAATGCAAGTTAGACCTTTACTCCTCAATACCTCTACCAGTTCTATAGATGTAAACCAGTTGTCAAAGGTTATAGATCTGTTGGTCCCATAGAGAGGAGTAGTTAAGCGCATAACAGCCTGTGTCGGCTTACTGTATCTTTTCTGTTCCTCTGTAAGTCCAATACCGTCAGAATTTTTTCCCGTATATATATATATATGTTATATGAGAAAATATTAACCTTGAACTAGCTTAAGTTCGCCGACTTCAGATTTCATCATCCCATTCCCATAGAAACCGCTGAGCACGCATTAGAACTTTGTACGAACCGTTGGCCAATATTCATGGGAACAGCAATTCAGCACTTCATACCAAACATATAAATTACCATTCTCAGATGCCGGAACCACTTTTAGCTGCAACTTCGACCAGTCCAGTTTTTAGTCATTTTAAATTAATTTAATTTTGTACTATTATTTAATATTTAATTTGTAACAATAAAGTTCTTTTTTTAAAAAGTCAAATAAGTGATTAGTGATCTAACAATTGGCGCAAAGTCAGTAGGATCCGGTTAACGTTGCTAGAACACGTGTATACTCACTGGCAGCGGCGGATTCTCATCCCTTAACGGAACGACGAATCTACGGAAGTCCTCACTCCTGTGACCTACGGAAGGAACACCTAGTGAAGCCCCTGGTAGCCGAGCAGAGAGAACAAGACAACCCTTAAAGAAGAAAGCATCTCCGAACAACCTCACTCCTGTGATCTACGGAAGGAACACCTAGTGAAGCCCCTGGTAGCTGAGCAGAGAGAACAAGGCGTCCCGATGTTCTTCTTTATATCTATGGACTCCTTCCTATCGTCCAATCCCAAATTCTCCTCACTCCAATTAATAACACAATTGGAATATTTTTTCATGAAAAAGGAACTATACGAATATCTAATGACAAATGGACTTTACTTGTTTACAAAGAATTATTACCTATCAAAACTACAATATCCAATAATGACAGAATTTTGGAAAACCTGTTAGAAAAATTTATTAACGTGGATACACCGAGAAAACTTGCCTTTCAAGCCGAAGTACAGACACATGTTAGTCTGCTAAAACAAATCTCAAACTCCGTTAATTTAAAATATAAAGAAATAACCTCTGACACAGTACCTTATAATAAACGCCTAAAACGCGGTTTAGTAAATGGTATTGGAACAATCTGGAAATCTATTACTGGAAATTTAGACGCCTCTGATGGCGAATACTTTAATAAATGTATAAATAAGATAAATTCCGATGAAACTCAAATTGCAAATCTCCTAAAAAATCAAATATCTGTTACCACTTCAGTTATAAGAACTTTCAACACTACAATTCAAAAATTGCAAATAGACGAAGAAACTTTTAACAAAGACTTAAAAACTATCGAGACTACACTTCTGGACATTAATAATGACATATCCTTTTACCAAGCACAATTACAAATACTAGATTTATGTGAGTCCTTAATGGAAAGCTACGTATTTTTAGAAAATTATTTAAATGATATACTAAATTCTATAACATTCTCTCGCCTGCAAATTCTACATAGTTCTATTATTTCGCCCATAGACTTAATGGACGCATTAAAAGAAATCTCACAGTCATTACAAAATAACGTATTGCCTCTACCCACTTATATGTCAAATATAGCTCAGTATATTGACATAATAAAACTGCAAGCTTATCAGCTTGATTCAAAAATTGTTTTCGTTCTCGAAATTCCGTTAGTTGATCCCGAAATATTCACCTTGTATCAATTATATTCAATACCAATATTAGATAATCAAACTGGTTTTCATCATATACTTTCAACTGTTCATAAATACATAGCGCGAGATTGATGATTCAATTTCATATGTCTTACCCATGGACACCGAAAAATGCAAACAAATCAGTCAAAACCAAAGAATGTGTACAGACATTCTTCCGTATCCCATAGACACAGATGCTATATGTGAAGCCCAGCTTTTGAAACCTCTTAGCAACTTACCAAAAACTTGCCAGATGTCCATGCTCTTGGCACAAGGTTACAATGTACAAGAAATTGACCGAAATTTATGGTTACTAACCATTTCCGATCCATTACCAGTAACATCAAATGTGCAAGAAAAGACGTCACTACACAAATAATCAAAACAAATTCAATCTTAAGATTAATTCCCGAATGTATTGCATTCATCGGCAGCACCAGAATTCATGCTAGAGACCAAATTGAGAAATATACAAATATCACGTATAGAAGTCACCCAGTTAACGTACCCTACAGATGCTGTGACCATTTTGAGACAAAGAGTCACCTATCAAAATTGAAACCACTTAAACTCAGTAAGATCAACGTAGATGACTTAAATATTGCACAACACAAATTGGACCAATATTCAGAAGAACTGGACCATATTATGAGCCAATCATTCATTGAGGAACATCTACCCTTATTCACTATATCAACCTTATCCCTGATTATTATCTAGTTATCTTATACCTTTTCTGCAAATACCGAACCAAAATATTCCCAAAAATTGCAATCTCCTTGTCCCAGGATCAGCGTCCAACTTCATTACCACGCAGAAATTCCATTAGACAGAAACTTCAGGGCTTAGCCTCCTTCAGAAGAAGACCCAATGTCCAACAAGAAAGCGAAGCAGAAACACCAATTACTCTGTAAAAGTCAAAGCAATGGCATTGACTTTTCACTAATAAGGGGAGCTGTTATATGAGAAAATATTAACCTTGAACTAGCTTAAGTTCGCCGACTTCAGATTTCATCATCCCATTCCCATAGAAACCGCTGAGCACGCATTAGAACTTTGTACGAACCGTTGGCCAATATTCATGGGAACAGCAATTCAGCACTTCATACCAAACATATAAATTACCATTCTCAGATGCCGGAACCACTTTTAGCTGCAACTTCGACCAGTCCAGTTTTTAGTCATTTTAAATTAATTTAATTTTGTACTATTATTTAATATTTAATTTGTAACAAATAAAGTTCTTTTTTTAAAAAGTCAAATAAGTGATTAGTGATCTAACATATATATATATATATATATATATATATATATATATATATAAAGCATTGAATAAATAGCTATTTCGAGCATCAGTACAACACATAATTTTTATACCATACTTTACGGGCTTACTCGGTATGTACATTTTGAAGCGACATCGACCTCTGAATCCCACTAGCATCTCATCAATACAGGCTGAAGTTCCCACAGTGTAGCATGCCTGACTGTTGTTAATAAATTCACTAAAAATTTGTGAAATCGGTGCTGCTGGATCCAACACTATTCTCTCATTTCTGTCTTCGGGATTGTCAAATCGCAAACATGACAAAAGAACGCACATCTCTCTTTTGACATAATGCATCTCATTATATCTCTACCAGTTCCATTAATAGCAAAAATAGTATCTAGGTTTTCATTGTTTGATTTAAATAAGCATGTAAATGCTAAAAATCCCAAAAATGCGTGAAGTTCTGTCATGTCAAGGTCTTTGGGAGAAGGTGAATTTTAATTTTTGTACTTGGCTCTTTCTTTGCCGATTTTCACATTCGTCCATCTAAGAATTATGTTGCAAATATTATCACTGAATAATAACTTCCAAACCTGCAAAGGGTCTGCACTATCTCCAATTTTAGCTGCAGGCGGTAATCCAGGTAACTGTAAAACTATATTCTGCTGTGGACGCCGGCCTCTATTTGAAGTGGGAGGATTTTTTGACCATTTGTATCTATTTCTACCATAGAAATAATTCCCTTCTCCTCTGGATCGTCTTCTTCACTGCTTTGGTCAACATTATCTTCTCTACAAGCCTGTTCTACCTCATTTTCATTTTCTGAAACTAAACAGAGAACTTTAGGTAATGGTATACTATGCGGTCTGCCGTCGCGTTTCTACTATAGCTTACGGTCTACCCAGGGATGCGGTGTATACGCTGTATTCGACAAAAAAATCTTTACAAAGTGAACAAAACGCATAAATCATAAGAATTTCTATTTTAATTTTACATATCAATACTTTCAATAAATAATTCTTCAACATTATCCGTTTTATTCACTTTGTAAAGATTGTTTTTTTTGGTATTGTAACATGTGTTGCTAATCACCATATTCTTTTCTCAGAAGGGTTTGCAAACAATAATGAAAGGCACCATTGTAGACGAACTGTTTATTGCTAAGTACAATAAACATTTATACTACTATTATTTATGAATATAAAATAAACTACGCAAATTTATTTTCTTTACTAATATGCAAATAACACTCTAATAGGTGTATGGTATTTTCCCAGGGTATGCACAAATATGAACCCCTCTTTTCAAATAACATGGCAAGGTAGATTTACTTTCATTTCATTTTACATTGATTTTGCTCCAAAATAAATGTAAAATAGTTGTTACTTGTGAATAATTAATTTTTCCACAAGATTTTTCTTGCATATCATTATTTTGTGCATCAGGTAGATCGCACCCTCGAGGTAGACCACATACAAGAGTAACACCGAACTTTAGTACAATACATACATAATTATTCCAAGAGATTTGACTTACCCTCTATTTCCGATTCCGTTTCGTGATCGCTGTCAATAGCAACATTCCATCACAAATTGATTCAACTTCGCTTATGTCGTCATCTACGTCATCAAGCCATTTCAAAAGCGTTTCCTCATAGTTTTTATCCCCATATTTGACCTTTTTTGACGTACTGGGTCCCTCATCCATTTTCAGATAAATAGTAAATAAATACGAACACTAACAACCCCGTCTATCAGACGGAAATCACACTTTGAATCTAAATATCTTTAGAATAACAACCTGCAGCAAACTGCCGATCTCAACTCTGAGATAGGCGCACCCAACTTGAAAAGTCAGGAACAGGCGACCTTCAAAATTTTTTAGGTAGGGAGATATCCCACTTTCGACAAGCGATGCCGTCTGAGAGACGGGGCGTTAGTACTTAAGGGTTAAGGGAAATAAGCGAATTAAGGGAAATAATCGGGGTTAATCATGAAAAGCTCGCCAAAAAGGACTCAAAGCCATAGTTTATTTAACAAATACCACAAATGCATATTGAGATACAGGCTCTTTTCATATCGGGAAGAACAGAATTTTTTCGCACAATTACAGGCCGATAAGCTTACTTCCTGCAGTCAGCAAAATCGTAAAAAGAGTCATACAAACCAGACTCGGAACAGAGACAGACCAGCTTGAAATAACTTCTGAAGCTCAGTTTGGCTTCAGAGCACAGAAATTCAGAGACTTTAATTACTCCGACTAACCGAATATCAAATGGCTAATTGATAGCTGAATTTAATGATAAAAACATCCAGAATTTGCCTTTATAAATATAAGCAATACAAGCCTTTGACAGAGTATGGCATCAAGCACTAGTATAAATAATGAGAGAATGTGGATACAGCGGCGCCATGACAAGACTAGTAACCTTGTATCTTGGCAACTGGAGATTCAGGGTTCCAATACGACGAAATAAGCCCTGTCCGAATACGGGGCCCCGGAAGCCGGACTACTACAAGGGGCAGTATTTTAACCCCTACTGTACAGCATATACACAGCCGACGTGCTAAGAATACCCGAAACTCTATTTAGCCTATATGCAAACGACATTGCTCTAGTAGCAAAAAAGCTATAGACGACAATGGATGCTATAGAAAACTGGTGTATCCAACGAAAAAAATCAATAAATACATAGAAGTGTATTGGACATTGTAAAAACTTGGACCATAATTATTAGGACAGTAGTCAAAGCTTTAAAGTCGATTTATTCATATCCGTGATGTATCTAATCCATGTGAGTGCCGAGTCCTGGTATTTTTAATATTATATTTACAATCAATTGCGTTGTAGCAGGGTGCGTACTGGGCCGAATGGAGAAGATAACATTATTACATATTTCTGTGTAAAACAAAGTTAAAAATATAAAGGTTTAGATAGAAGATCTCACCGTGTTGGTATTATTACTTGATAAAGAGGAAGACCAAAAGCAGAAAAAGAAAAGGTGGAGATAAAGAAGATAGAGTGTGCATCCTAGGTGAAAAAAAAACAAACCAAAGAAAAATTCAAAATATACAGAGAATTTTTGTACGACGAAACAAAATTTCACGAATATTTTTCTTTAATACATTCACCAAACTATAAAATCATGTTTCTACAAGTCCGTGCAGTACGTGTCGTTTTCGTGCATCCCTAGTGCCAAAAACAAAAATATCGTTGGGATTAATTTCAGGCCGGGCACGGACGGACCCGTCCGAAAAACGCCAACATTTTTTGCCGGGCACTGTCATAGCACGGAATGGACACAACACGGATATGTATAAATTTATTAAGAACCCTTAATCTCCAAGGGGAGTATTCTCTGAGGAAAATTGTTTCCACCTTTTAGAGGTTTAAAAAGGAATCCACCAACCAATAAACATTCTTTATGGACGCCAGGTATTCATCTATTAACCTGTGAATACCTCCAGATACTTAACTACGTCCTCGATCTGAAGACACAACCGAAAGAATATTTATGCTTAATGGATCGCCCTTGAACAAAATACATCCTAGGGTTAACTAAATGTTAAGTGATAAAGATAAAACAATATACCTTTAAATAAACTGAACAGTTTATTACGAAAAATCTAATTTTATATTAATACCTAGACAGAAAATACAAATTTTAACAATAAATTTCGTCAGAACAATTTGACTGAAAATTAACAAAATGTTTTCACATTTGAAATAAATTAATTACGAGGTTTGTATTGCAACCTTGACAAATGAAAAGAATTAGACAAATAATTATCAAACAATTTTTTGTATGATCTCTCAAAAACTCAACTCAACAAAAAGATACCATGTGTTTTATACCAAACTAAAATTATATTATTAAAATAAACGAACTTTTTAAATTAATTACAGCAAACTGACTCTAAAATTAATTCATTGATGTTGTACTTAACTTATTGTTGAATCTTGTTATGTACCCAGCCATCTATAGGTGAAAGCCAACCACAGAAACCGTCTTCAATCCATACTAAAAAACCCATACAAATCAAATATTACGACACTTCCTCGATACCGGAATAACAGGAATAAAAAAATATCCTTAGAGAGGATTCTTAACCTCGAATTTCCCAAAATCTAAAATTTACCGGTAGCAGGTAATATAAAAAAAAGCATCAAGGCAACTTAGAAGGCCTGTATGAAAAACACATGCATTCGCCCTGGATCTCACTAAGATGTTCTACAAGACAAAAACCAAACTCAATATTTATAGATAATATATTATATTAAAAAAAAATTAAAAACAATACTTACCAACTCTTGTTGGTTCAAACTCAACTGAATTCAAAAATCAGAATATTTGTCAATTTATATCGACGAAAATTCGACTTGGCTGCTGCTCCCAAAAAAATCAAATGTCTATTTAAAAATAAATTCAAAATATTTAAAAAAAAAAATAAAATAAATTTGACGGCAAATACAGCATGTTACATTAATTGTAACAAAGGACCCAAGCGGTTATCTTCAAAAAGAGAAGTGATAACCCAGAAGAACAACTAATAATACAAGACAAACCCATTAAATACAAAAAAGGAAGCCAGATACCTAGGAGTCATACTGGATAAAGGCCTACCGTTTACACTACATTTAAATGCAACAATTCAAACAAAAGCAGAAAGAGTGCTCAGCAGAAGACTCACAGGAAGACAAACCAAACGTTTGTATCAAAAACACCCTTGCCAATGTTTTTCATTGATATCGTATCGAAGGAAAACAACAAAGAAGTTTATAAAATAGAAAAATTAGGAAACAATATCATCAAATGCAAATGCGAACCTCCTCGTACGAAAAGAACAATCCCCCAGTGTACAAGATGCCAAGACTACAGACACACTAAAACCTACTACCGCAAAGTACACAGATGCGTAAAATGTACAGGTTTTCACGAAACAAAAGATTGTCCTCGAAAATCACGTGATGACAAAGTAAAATGTGGCAATTGTAACGGTGACCATCCGGCTAACTATAGAGGATGGCAAGTTCACATTCAACTACAGCAGAAGCTATATTCTACACTATGAAAGAAAAGAATCATGCAATCACCTATTCAAACAAATAATTCTCAACAAATACAACCCGATTTAACCTATGCTCAAATAGTCAACAAAAATCAACCACAGTGTAGCTATAACAACCAAGCAATACCAGGACCTAACCAACCTAATAACAACTTAGCCAAGCTAGAAGAAATAATGCAAAAACTCATGGAGCAAATGGGCACAATGCTCAATTTGCTTAGTACTATCATTAATAAGATCGCTTAGTGGGTTCACAACCAAAATATAAAATAGTAGTCTGAAACGCAAATGGCCTTTATTAACGGCATAAAGAAGTTAAAACATTCATACTTAATCAAAATATTCATATAATTTTAATTTCCGAGACTCACTCTACAGACAAACACTACATGCGGATTCCCAGCTACAAGTTGTATCATACAAGACACCCAGACGGTAGATCTTACGGTGGAAGCACCATAATTATACGTGATTCTATAAAACACTCCGAAAGGGAAAAATATAACAAAGACTACCTGCAAGCAACCAGCTTAACAATTGAGGAAGCACACGGCCCAATAACAATATCTGCCTTATACTGCCCACCTAAACATCCCGTTAAAAAAGAACATTTATACGAAAATGGTTGCGTTTCGATTTAATTTGAGCTTCTTACTTATTTATTTATCGTCCTTACTCGACGCAATGAGTACAAGAAAGATGGTAATTTATATGGGTAAATTGTTGATGCATAGTGGAATATAAATATTCCCAGCATCGCTCTTAATGGCTTGATTAAGCGTGAGTATACAATTTACTTTAATTGCTATCGCTATCGACACATTTAACTTAAAAGAACATTTCCTAGAATATTTTAACACTCTAGGGAACAAATTCGTTGCAGGTGGAGATTATAATTCAAAACATCCGGGGCTTTAGACTAACAACACCAAGAGGCAGAGAATTAGCTAAATTAATGTTAGAAAATAACCTGCAACAAATCTCTACTGGTAAACCAACTTATTGGCCGTCTGACTTAAACAAAATACTTGATGCCATTGATTTCTGCATCACTAAAGTCATCGATACTAAAAAATGTAAAGCTGAATCATGCTTCGATTTATCATCAGGCCACTCACCGTTTATAATAACAATCTTCGAAAAAATCTTTAACAAAGTACATCAACCAACTTTGCATCACACCAATACTAATTGGTCCCAATTTAAAGAAAAACTGGACAGCCTGATCTTACTAAACCTGTCCTTGAAAAATAAACTTCAACTAGAATCAGCTGTAGATAACCTAACAAATAGCATACAAATTGCTGCATGGTATGCGACTCCCAGCTACGAACCATCTCCAAACAGAAATAATGTGTCTCTCACAATTAAACAAAAAATTTCAAAAAGCGACAATTACGTTAAAATTGGCAACAGTCAACAACGGCAGAAAATAAGAAAAAACTTAACAAAGCAACAAAGGAATTAAAGGAATTAATCCATGAAGAAGAAAACCATGGAATTCAAGAATATTTAGAAAATTTAACACCGACTGAAGCTACGGACTACTCACTCTGGAAAGCCACGAAAAAACTTAAACGGCCACAACAGCATAACTCACCAATCAAAGATATGGCAAACACCTGGGCTAGGAACGACAACGAAAAAGCTGATCTTTTTGGCAAGCACCTTCAAAAAGTATTCACGCCATACCCTTCTACAGTATCTACAAAGGAAGAAACAAAACTAACCAGATTTCTAACAGCACCGTTTCAAATGGATCTGTCCCACACGAAATTTACAGTTAACCAAGTAAAACAAATAATAAATGAAGTCAACATCAAAAAATTCCCTGGATTTGACTTAATTTCTGACAAGATTCTAAGTGCATAAAACTAATAACCTTTATATTTAATGCAATCCTGCGCCTAAACTGCTTCCCTAGTTCATGGAAAGTGCCACAAATCATAATGATCCTTAAACCCGGAAAAAGACCGGAAAATGCATCTTCATACCGGCCCTTTAAGCCTCTTGCCTATGATTAGCAAAGTCTTTGAAAAAATATACGTAAAAAAGTTAAAAACGATAATAGACGAACATAAAATAATTCCAGAACATCAATTCGGTTTCCAAGATAAACACGGAACTATAGAAGTGCATAGGCTAGTCAACCAAATAAACAAGAATTTTAACTCCAAAAGATACTGTTCTGCTGCTTTCCTTGACATATCTTAGGCTTTTGACAAAGTATGGCACATAGGACTACAAATAAAATTAAGGAAACTCCTACCCTATCCTCACTTCCAACTCTTAAAATCCTACATAGAAAATAGACACTTCCTGGTGAAGCACGGTACCGAGCACACTAAGATATATCCTATTCACTCAGGCATCCCACAAGGCAGCGTTCTCGGCCCAATTCTATATCTTTTATACACAGCGGACATTACTATCTAGTACATCTAGTACAACTACTGTTGCAACGTATGCAGATGACACTGGTATTCTGGCATCCCACACAAATCTATCCACATCATCAAGATATCTTCAATCAAACCTAAATAGAATTCAGCAATGGCTGAAAGTATAGCTCATCAAATCTAATGGAACTAAGTCAATACATGTTATATTCACGCTACGTAGAAAAACATGCTCCCTGTATATATTTATAATTGTCTAATCCCTCAATCCGAGGACGCTAAATATCTTGGCATGCACTTGGATCGCCGTCTAACTTGGAAAAACATATTTTTAATAAACGAAAACAGCTTGGACTTAAATTGAGAAATATGTATTGGGTCATTGGACGCAATTCAAAACTATCTGTGGCTAACAAAATTGTACTCTACAAGTCCATCCTCAAGCCCATACGTACTTATGCGATTCAGCTATGGGGCACTGCTAGCGTCTCCAATACAAACATCTTACAGAGATTCCAAAACAAGGTGTTGCGTGCCATAGTCAATGCGCCATACTATGTTTCCAACGAGGTGATTCAACGCGACATCCCCATGGAATCCATGAAAGAAGTCATACAACGTTTTAGTGCTAAATACTTTGAACGAGTGCTAGTGCATCCTAATCCGTTTGCTCGACAACTAAATGTGCAGAACGTCTTTGAAGTGCGTAGACTAAAACGGCAATTGCCGTCCAACTGAACATAATAAGTGTATGCAAACTAATAAAATTTTAATATTAGAATTGTAAAGAGGTTACTCACTGGAGTAACTCTCTACATGTCTGCATTTTTTACCATACCAAATGCTTAATGCCCAATGGGCAGATTGTTGTACTCAATGGAGTTAATAAAAAAACATGTTTTTAAATGACCGAGATATTAACTTTGAAAATATTGTTTTAATGTTAACATTTTTTAAAAATATTGAATACCGCAAAAAATATAAAGTATTTACCTAAGGTAATCAACACAAATTTTGTCTACAATTTTAGGCAGATTCTAAAAATTTAATAATATACAGGGTATTTTGTTTAAAATAACAAAGTTTTTGTTTACTTCCGGTAAACAGGAAGTGGCATGTCTGTCAAAATATTTTTTTAAATTCGTTATAACTAGTAATCCCCACAAAACAATTTTTATAAAAATATCCTGTAAATATGCTTGACTGGATGCTTGACTCGCAAGCCGGTGGTCCGGGGTTCAAATCCCACCGCCGGCAAGAACATCTAGACATTTTAAAAATGTCTATAGGCCCCAGGTCGACTCAGCCTGAATAAAAATGAGTACCTTGGGTAAAACCAGGGGTAATAATAGACGGTTGAAGCGTAGCACTGGCCATGTTACCTTCCTTGTATACCGTAGGCCCTAGATATAGCAGACTACCCTGCTATACTCCCAAAGCCGCGAGAGCGGTATAAAACGGGAGACTATTATATTATTATCCTGTAAATATCTTCCGATATATAGATAGTGTAAACTCATCGTGGAACAAACACTTGTATACAGTGTGTAAAAGCCAAATGGAATAAATTCATTATTTAGGTTACTGTACATATTTATAAAAAAATCCCGAAACACGTCAAATTAAGATTATAACTTGACATTCTTTAACGTGAAAATACAACCCCTACCTTCAACCCCCTTAGAATGACAGGTATAACCCCCAATTTTTAAAATAGGAAGTATAGGCTTGTGATATATCGTTTGAAAGGTATTTTTATTCTCCATTTAAAAATGTTGTCGCTTTCAAGTGTATTAAGATTAATTAAGATAAAATAAATTAAAATCATGTGGTTACCGAAATTCGCTAATAATATACTCAAAACTTAATTCCCGTTTAGGACTTGATAATGAGAAAGTGAACAAAAACCATAGCAATGTGGTTTTTAGATGGTAAACATTAAAAAACTTTAAAGAATTTCCGTGGCAACGGTATTTTAACACGCATTAGTAAATTGTTTTATTTAAGTTGTCAGTATTTTAATTTAAGTAAAAAGTTCGTTCAATTCAATTCTGAAAAATGGTTAGATTAACGGAAATGCATAAAATAACAGTTTTACAAATGATTGGTTAAGGAGATAACACCCGAACACAACAGAAAGTAACTCGCCTATATCATGAGAAATTTCATAATTTACCGCCTATATCCCAAGGAACAATAAGTAAAATAGAGAAGCAGTTTCGCGAGTTTGGTCATGTAAGGCAGATACAAAAAGCAGCTGCCAATGCACTGAGTGATGAACTCAAATTAGATGTGTTGCTCGTGTTTTTTCATTAAAGTCCACATACATCGAGTAGACAGGCATCCACTACATTCAATGCTAGCCATACATCGATAGTAAACATATTAAAAGAAAATAAATTGCATCCCTATAAGATGATACCTACTCAAAATTGCCGCTACTTGGCCATGGAAAATCCTCACTGGATAAGAGAAGAACACACTCTATACCCTCAAAAGGTTAATGTTGGGGCAGCGATTATAGGAAACAATATCATTGGTCCCTTTTTCATTGAGGGCAACTTGAATGGCAACAATTATTTGGCACTACTTCAAAATGATGTCATTCCAACGTTGGCAAATTTATATCCTGATCCAGGAAACCCTCCAGTTCCAGCGATATGATTTCAGCAGGATGGAGCACCATCACATTACCAATTTAATGTCCGGCAGTACCTTGATACAATATTTCCCAATCGGTGGATAGGGAGGCAAGGATCGATTGAATGGCCAGCGCGATCACCTGATCTTACATTTTTAGATTTCTTTTTATGGGGATATGTAAAGAGCCATGTGTACAAAACTAAACCTTCTGATTTAAATGACTTAAAAGAACGAATAACGCTTGCGATTAGGTCGATCACGCCTGTTATGTTAAATAATGTTAGAAGACAGTTTTATTTGAGATTAGGATGTTGCCAAGACGTTCGCGGTGAACATTTTGAACATCTACTTCATTAACATTCATAGTTCTTTTTCGTGTTCTACATTTTATTACGTTTTGCATTACATTTTAGTTTTTGATTGTATTGTAGCGAATTTCGGTAACCACATGATTTTAATTTATTTTATCTTAATTAATCTTAATAAACTTGAAAGCGACAACATTTTTTAATCGAAAATGAAAAGATGTTTCAAACGATATATCACAAGCCTATACTTCCTATTTTAAAAATTGGGGGTTGTACCTGTCATTCTAAGGGGGTTAAAGGTAGGGGTTGCATTTTTATGTTAAAGAATGTCAAGTTATAATTTAAATTTGACGTGTTTCGGGATTTTTTATAAACATGTACAGTAACCTAAATAATGAATTTATTCCATTTGGCTTTTACACACTGTATGTAATAATATAATATAATACAAAAGAAATGAAACTTTACTGCGAAGATGTTACCTATACATTTTTATCCTTGTAGATGTAGGATATTTATTTTTTTTCTTGTTTTTAAATTTGCTGATGAATTTGGTTGTTGTAGAATAATCACACAGATGCCGGCCGGCAACATTTTAGACTTTGTAATTTGAATCATTATGCCAATAGGGATAATATTTATGTTCTTTTATTGCAAATATTATTTTAAACAAAAATAGTAGTGTATAAAGTAAAAAGTTTTAATGGTGTTGTTTAGTTTCAAGTAAAACAAAGTATTTAGACTTGCCTAAATTATCCGCAGAGAAGTTAATCCTCAAACTCACTACCACAAAGTGTTTTATCGAACAATAAGTATAAACAAACACCAATATGAAATAGTAAAAAGAGACACTACTAGTTGTATAGTTTGTAGTTTTATTTTAATAGTTTTTATAGTTCAATCACCTATATAATTGTTCAATAAAGATGTTTATCTGATAATAGTAACAAAATCTTTTAATAATAGGCAATCAGTAAAATATTTATAGCAAGAAAATCATGCGGAGTTTTTCATAATAGACGCGGCTCGCAGATCTATCGCTCAAAATACCGTTCCACTGAGGGAAAATGGAAAATCCGGACTGGGAAATTTCAACACCGAGAGGATCTGTATGTTTCTGCGACGATGCGCTAGTGGTGGGAGTGCGTGAGGGATAAGTGAGGTGGGGGTATCATTATTTTGCAGCATCTGATCTTTTCCAGGCTCGAACCCTTGCATTTGCTGGAAAATCGGCCCAATTTTCATACATTTTTTCTACATTATTGAAGGTACAAGAATTTATGCGATTTATGTGAGCCACAGAAGGCTTTCGTGGACGGTAAACAGAAGGATTTTGGAGGTTGTGGAAAATATGCAAACTTTGACGTGCCTACTCCTTCCGTTACTCTCATTTTAATCCTCATATTTTGGCTTTTTTACTAAAAATTATAGTATTAGTTGGTAGACGCTCTTAGATATTTGGTTTTTAATTGTTTTTTGACAAAATTGTAGATATGTTTGCATACAACAGAATAGATAACAATACAAATCGTCGGCTAAGAGTGTAAACCTGCTTACTTCATATTAGGTAAATTTTCAGGAGAGACAAAAACATTCCTAAAAAAATAGGAATTTATATTTTGAAAAGGCTTTTATATTTCTAAACATAAATTTTTATTCCGTACATTACATTACATTAAATATGTGTTTATTTATTTCTATTAAGAAAATGTAAAGTGGTAACTTAAATAACTTAAACTCCTTATTATTCTCTGGCGTACAGTACGCCAAGCGATCACTAGTGTAAAAAATATTCTAGCTACCACTTAAGAGTTAAAGTATACATTACCATCTAAAGTGTACCGAAGAGCTTTAATGTCAGTAACTTTAGGGTCACCTTTATTACGTACAGGACGAGTGCTTTTGAAAAACCCAACGTCATTAAATCTTTCGAAAAAACTATGGTTTAAGTAAATTACGTCGTAAGGTTGGGATGTTTTCTTGGTGATTTGCAAATAGTGATGTACTCAACGGGCACATTGAGATTCTTCATTTTAAGAGTCCGTTTCAACAGAAGAATGAATACTGTTGGCTTCCATCTGTGTATACCAACTTTTAGAAATTTTTGTTCTAAAATCATGTTATTGTTTATAACCATGTACAGCAATGCATTAGACATCGCACAACTTCGGTTTTGATAGGTACAACCATTGCTTTAAAAAATTTTATTTAGTTTTCCTGACTCATTTTGCAGAATCCTTCTTTCAATTTAGTTTACCCAAACACTTTCAAACTCTTTAGAATTCAAGCTTTCTTTGGTTTCGTTTCATAAATAACAATAGCCATCTTTACTGATTAAAATAAAGGGGCAATATTGTTGATTTGGAGCTTTGGTTTATAGTACAAACAGTAAAAACAAGATTTTGTTCACATATATGTCTTTCTCATTCTCAAATCGAGATTCTTCTTTCTTCTTTGTAAGATGTTTTAAATAATCTTCTTGGGATTTATTTCTAACTTTATAGAGAGCACATATTTCTCACCGGTCGTTTTTAGAATGAAACAATCCGAAATTAAGATTGTCAAATTCTTCATGAAATTTGCAGATGGATAAAGCAAATACATTACGTATTTTACACTAACCATTGACATAAAATTATAAAGGTATCATTTTGAGCGCCAGTCTGGTAACAAGTATGTATTTTGTGTAGTAGCACAGCAGTACTGCGGTTCCATCGCTGACAGTGATTCTTAAAATCTTTTCAGCTCTATGCGTTCTGATTCGAAAGGCTTAGAAGGTTTTTTTGTTTGATTGGAATCAAATTTTTTTCACTCCTTTTTAAAACAATCTTTTTATTTTCTTAATTTAAAACAGTCCATCTTCCAATCTCAAGCGTATTCAAAAACTGTATTCTGGAGTCTTTGATTGGCTTATCGTCATTTTTTAAATAATAAAATAAAGACTGTGCTCTTTTCGATTCCTCATTAGTTTTTCTTTCCTTTGGTCTCGTAATGGGCAAAGATGTCATTTGTTATCAACAAATTTTTTTTCTGGTCAGCTCAGTGTGTAAAATTTGTTAAAAATATTCTGCCTATCAGTATCTGTAAATAATGAACATTTCAAAGCTCCTTTTTGAGTTTCTTTACACGAGCATCTATTCTTTATAACTCTAGGTTTTCTTGGAACTTCATAATTTCAATTTCCTTCTTGTTTCTTCTATAGTATTCTTTTCCAGGCTTTTTCAATCTTTCATTACTTCCAGCATACCAGGTTGACTTTTTAATCTGACTCCATTTCCTTTTTTTATTGCTTTTCTGTTCCTAGTTTTTGTAGTCAGATACAGAGTCAAAATTAATTTTAATTTTGTATGGTGTCAGCCTTTCTTGCGAACTTTTATCTAATATCAAATCGTCTATATGAATGGATGGTCTAGTGAAAATAGATTGGTCTATAGTACCTGTAGAAGAATTTCTAAGACTATTTTGAATTTCTTGCAAGGTGTTATGCTCGATAGTATCTTCAGAAACTAGACTATTGATACAGTGGTAGTCATCACTCATTAATTCAATCAAAGGAAATTCATCTAAAGTGAAAATCATAATGATAACTTTAAATTGGACTTCTTGTTCTGCATTTTGAGATTCAATGCGACTATTATCATTTACTTTTCGGTTCAGAATTCCTCAATCATCTTTAGTATTAATATTTTGTGGTGAGAGTACAACAGAAATATCTCCTGTACATACATTGTCCAAAATTGTAGGTAAACAATACGTACATTATTGCAATTTGTACTTGAGCTTACGTCATCAGATATTTCTTTAGATATAATAAATTCAATTTGGACATTTTCAACCACAGACCATTATTTGGGCTAGGAGCTTGAAATGATGTCGGTTGCGGTGCTTTTTGTTGCTTTTTTTTCTTTGCTTTCGCACAAGTCCAGGATTTTATGGCCACATCAAAGCTGCCTCGATGACATCTGCAAATCGTTTGAACTAGAAAAATAATGTACCAACTTAAAAGTATTTCGTAATTCGTCAATTAGGTTTAAAACCTGAATAAATTGAATAAATACTTAACTATTACCAATTAACAGGAGGCTAAAGTAATAATTGTAAAATTGTAAAACTATTACTATGTAAAAATATTACAAAAAAACTAATCATATTGCAGTGGAATTGTAGATTTATTTATTTAGTACCCAAGTCTTATATGTAATATCATATTAATAATACCCATACAGATATTATTGCCAATTACAGAATTATGGCTCACAGCTGGTCATAATTTTAGGCTTAAACGATATAACTTTATCAATAAATATCGTGAAGATAATTACGGTGGTGTAGATATTTTCATTAGACAAAGAACTGATTACCAAGAATCCGAAATTATTAATAATTTTGATGATGGTATAGAAGCATGCACGGTTTTTTTAAGCGAAAATAATTATTTATTATTATCAATTTATAGACCATCAGATATTAGGATAGAAAAAAATTTACTAAATCAACTTATCCATTATAATTTTATCCAGCAAAAACTATTTTCACGGAGATTTTAGCGCTCACCACGCTATGTGGGAGCCAATTGCAGATGACCTTAATGGTAGAATATTAGTAGAGGCCATGGATTATTGTGAATTAATTACCTTAAAACACAGAACACCAACAAGAATTTCTCTAACTACTAGAAATTACACAGCAGTTTACTTAAATCTAACATATCCCCTTTTAGCCGATCGAGAAGCTTAATCAGTACTTTCAGACACATTAGGTTCAGATCGCTGCCCAATCAATGTGGAAATTCAAATCAACCTCTCTTTCTTTGTCGTCAACCCAGCAACAAAATGAAATGACTCTTGTGCTGACTGGTCCCTTTTCGAAAATACATTAAAGTTAGAGATTAGTAAGCTCAATAATTCAGAAAGAAATTTAACTTCGGTAGAAAAAATCGAATTTTTCGTCAATGCAATTGCGATCGCAGCATCGAAATCTATGCCTATTAAAAAACCTTTTACACTTTCTATACCATTACCTTATTGGCGGGACGAGAAATGTTGTGCGAGTGTTAAAAAGGGAAAAGAAGTTCTCAACGAATATAAAAAAATAAGGTAATTTTATCACTTATTTACACTATCAAAACATTTCCGCTAATGTCAAACGTACTTTTGAACTTAAACAAAAAAAAAACAGTTAGAATACACTTTTGAATAAATCAAATAAAAACACTCCATTGACTGAGATATGGAATACTGTCAGATCTATTTGCAACAAACATTATAAAAAAACGTTATATTCAAAATTTCTGAAAACATTGGCTTCTTCATCTGTTTCGGGTCCAATTTTTAACAATAACCTCAATTAATTTCACTTTTGCCAAAACACAGACACTCTTTTAAAATTTTTTAGCTTTTTGGAATTAGAATAAGCCTTAAAAAATCAAAAAATACCGCATCTGGACTTAACCTACCAGATAATGAAAACAAATATCTTCTTAACCCATACAACAGAATTTGGCCAAATAATGAGTTTCCCACAAAATGGAAAAAAATGGTGAATTATATACTAAGGTGGTTTTTTAAAAATTTTTAATTAATAATCAATGAACAAAGCGACTTTTTCAGCAACAGATCCATCATATATAATTTATTAAACCTAGAGTCCGAAATACATTAATCATTTGCAACTGGACAGGAATCTCTTCGTGTCTTTTTCGACATAACAAAAGCTTTTGATATGGCTTGGAGATACGACACTCTTAACACACTGAGTCATTGAGATGTCAAAGGTAACATGCTATATTTTATTCATAATTTTTTTTAACAAGAGACAATTTAAAGTTAAGATCTATCTATCTATCTATAGCCCAAAATCTATTCATGTGTTGAATATAGGCCTCTCCCATTTGTCTCCATTTGTCTCTGTCTTCTGTTTGTCTTTTCCACATTGGACCTGCGCTTTGCTCAATGTCATCTTTCCATCTCATTTGCGGTCGACCTCTTGACCTTTTTGCAGTATATGGTCTCCAGCGGCAAATTTCTCTATTCCATCTTCCATCCTGATATCTTTCGTTATGCCCAGCCCATTTCCATTTTAATTTCAATGCATGTTCGACAGCGTCTATTGTTTCGGTTTTGCATCTTATCCACTCGTTCCTCTTTTTATCTCTCAACGATAGTTAAGGTACATGGTACAATATCCAGCACTAAAGACCAAACAAATGGAACACCTCAAGGATCTGTTTTTAGTTTAACACCATTATTAGTAGCGATAAACAAATTTTAACTTTCCAAAACAGGTCAGCTTATACGCTGATGATTTAGTTATATATTTAAGGGAAAAAATATTCTTTCTATACAGAAAAACCTACAATCTGCATTAAATCACCTTTAAAAATAGCCAAAAGCTATCGAATTGCCTTTTTCTACAACCAAAATCAAATGCATTTTATTTTCAAAAAAACGGCAATCTAACAATCCAAATCTTCAGTTATATGGGAACAACTTAACTTATGTGGAATACTTAAAATTTTTGGGAATAATCTTTAATAAGAAACTATCTTGGAAGTACCATATTACGCAAATTAGACAATCTTGTCAATCTGGTCTCAATTTATCGCGAACACTGTGCATTCGTAATTGGGGCTCAGATTTTCAAAGTCTGATTCATATTTACAAATCACTAGTACGATCAAAATCTCGATTATGGATCAGTTAGAAGAATTGTAAATTTCGAGATTTGATGGTGGTCAGTACCTCTGGTTTTTATTCATTTTTCTGAGGACCTCGTCATTTCTGACTCGGTCACTCCGGTTTTCTGCACATATCTTCGTTCTAGGTCCACGATTCAACATCATAAAAAATGACAGAGATGACATCGCAGCATTCTTAATTTTGTATCAAGAGAGAGGTTATGATTCTTGAAGAAGGCCCCCATTCGATTGAAGGTGGATCTAGCTTTTCCGACGCGTGCTCTAATCTCCTGGTTGTTGGTCCATTCTTAATTTATTATGGTGCCGAGGTAGTTGTAGTGCGTCACTCTTTCTACAGGGGATTGGTTGACGTAGAGTTGACCTTCTGTTATCCTTTTCTTGCTTATTATCATAAGCTTTGTCTTCTTAACGTTCATATTAAGTCCATATTGTTTTGTCCATTTGTTCATAAGAACTTGTAGTTGTCCGCAAATACTATGGTGTCATCTGTATACCTGATGTTGTTTTGCCGGTAACCATTTAGTAGAATACCTTTTTCAGTTTCGTGCAGAGCTTCGATAAATATGCTTGCAGAGTACAAATTGTAGATTAGAGGAGACAAAATAGAGCCTTGGCTCACTCCACGCATGACTTGCACATAATCAGTGTATTCACCTTCAGCTCTGATATTTGCTGTCTGATTCCAGTAAAGATTTGTAATTATTTTCAGATCTTGGTTGTTAATTCCTGCTTCTTTTAGTATTTGCATCATCTTGGCGTATTGTACTCGATCAAACGCTTTCTCGTAATCAACCAGACATACGTATACATAGCTGTTGACGTCTCTACATCTCAGATAATTCATAAAAGAATCTTGTAGATTCTTTTATGAATTATCTTTAGGAATAATTTTAGGAGATAACTCATGAGGCTTCTTCTTATGGTGCCTATCCGTTACGGATATTGGACACTGACATGGCTATTCTGACTTTGTTGACTGCTGCCCTAAAAAGTCCGGTAGTGGTTAAGTTAAACCATTTTCGCAGGTTATGCAGCCAGGATATTCTTCTTCGTCCTGGACCTCTTTTTCCATACACTTTACCGTGAAGTATGGTCCGAAGTAGGTCATATCGTTGTTCATTGCGCATTATATGGCCCAGGTATTCTAGTTTGCGACGTTTTACGGTTATGACTAGTTCGCGCTCTTAATCCATTCTATGCAGTACTTCTTCGTTGGTAACTTTGTCTATCCAGGAAATCCTCAACATGCGTCTATAGCACCACATCTCAAATGTTTCGAGCCTCTTCAGTGATGCTTTAGTTAAGGTCCATGACTCCATGCCATATAAAAGAACGGAGAATACGTAGCATTTTAGTAAACGAACTTTTATTTCCAATTTTATATCGTGGCTGTTAAAGATTTTTTTCATTTTGACGAAAGCTGATCTTGCCTTCTCGATCCTTATCTTAATTTCCATCGATTGGTCCCACTGTTTATTTAAGTTTGCACCAGATAACAAAAGTTTGTGATTTATGTTATGGGTTGTTGGTTAACTAGTAATTGACCAGGTGATATCGTATTTTTGCTTATAACCATCTATTTGGTTTTCTTGATGTTAAAATCAAGCCCAAACCTGCTACTTACTTTTGCCACCCTGGAGAAAAGTGTCTGCAGACCTTCAAGACTGTCTGCAAAAATGACAATATCATCAGCGTATCTTATGTTGTTCAATCGTTCTCCGTTTATAAGTATTCCATCGTCTATGTCCGTTAGCGCTGGGTTCATAATGTGCTTATAGTACGGTAATCATAGCATTTTTTGGCACCTGCTTTTTTTGGAAGTACAATAAACTCAGATTTTAGCCATTCTGTTGGTATTTTTACAGAGTTGTTTATGTTGTTAAATATCTTTGACATTGTTGCTATAGATTCGTTGTCCATTAGTTTAAGTAGTTTTGCTTGTATATTATCAGGGCCTGCCCCTTTGCCATCCTTTAGCTGTGTTATTGTGGAATAAACTTCCTGCTGTAATATTCGTGGTCCATCATTTACCTCTTCTTCTGGCTCAAAGGTGTTATCTCTTTGGTCTTCAAATAGTTTTTCTAGATATTCTTTCTACGTTCTTATTTTACTCTGTTTGTCCAAGATGATGCTTCCATCAGACTCAGCTATATTTTCTTTCTGCCTTCGTCTAAGTCCCCCTGTTTTTTAAATTTCCTATGTACATTGTGACTATCGTAAGTTAACTGCGGAGTCTCAGTTTCTTCGCCTCTTTCCCTTGCTTCTTTTTCTTTCTCTTTTCTGGGGTTCATTCTTATTAATATATTTATGGTATTATATTTGTCTGGGTCATTTTTGACTTCTCTTCTCTCGTCTATTAGTTTTAGAATCTTATCTGTCATCCATAATTTGTTCTTCGTCAATATATCTGTCTTTAATAAGTGTTTATACTTTACATTTTGCACTATTTCTGTAATATGTTTGATCGTTTGTTTTTCGTTCGATTTGTCTCTAATTGCAGTCACTTGCTTGTTTAACGTGACTTGGACTCTCATCCTCGTATCAAGGTCTTTCAGAATACGTAGGTCGTATGATTGTGCTTTCCTTTTCTGCAGTGTTTTAAATTTGACTCGAAATACTCTCACCAGTGGAACGTGGTCTGTGTCCAAGTTTGCACCAGGATAAGTCCTGACAGATGTGAAGCTGTTTCGGAATCTTTTATTTAGTAAAATGTAGTCTATTTGATTCCTAATAATTCTCTCGGTTCTGTCTTGAGGGGATTTCCACGTGTACAGCTTGCGAGGTGGTAATTGGAAGAATGTGTTGGTGATAACTAGTTCTGAGTCTTCTGTGAATTTTTCTAGGAGGTCTCCTCTCTTATTTGAGACTCCAAGTCCATTTGCTCCAATGTACCGTGTCTTAGCTCCAGCTTCAATCTTGGCATTAAAATCGCCTATAATGATGAGAACTTCCTCTCGATAAATTTTCTGTATGATACTGTTGATGTTCTGATAGAACTTAATTACTTTTTCCTCCTCTTTATTTGCAGTGGGAACATAGACGACTTGGATGATATATATTAATAGGGTTGGCTTCTACTTGTAGTAACATCACTCTCTCTAATATTGGTGTAAAGTTAGTAGCGCATTTGGCAACCTTGGGTGATACCATTATTCAGACTCCATATTCATCTGATTCATCACTTTTTCCCGAGTAATATACCTTGTGATCTTCTATTTGTATTTCTCCAGAATCTTATTTCTGCTATTCCCTTGATTTCAGTATGGATCATCTACATCTCTTGTATTGCATTGTGGATTTTTCCTGCTTTGTATAAAGTTTTGACATTTCATGTGCAGATATTGATATTCTTTCTGCACTTCAATTTATTATCTTTTAGTAAACTCAAAACTGTCCTTCTCGGAGACCCGATCGGAGGACTTACTCCGCAATTTATTTTAGTATTGAGGATTATCATGATTGATTGACTAGGGCGTATCGCTGTGGATCTTTAATGGGGTGTTTGCCCTACTTGTGCTTTCCCATCTTTATGCCATTGATTAAATCTTTGGTTCATCCGCCTTTGAGGCCGAATTCACAACCACAGAACAAAACGGTGCCCTACCACTTACCAACTCATCCGCCCGAAGCCGTTGGTCAGTAAGTGGGGGATTGCTTATACCGGCAATCGCTCGGTGAATGACTCGTCACACAGAATGACTCGCTACACTGACGAGTATGAGGTATAAGGATATATAGTGACACGTCTGCCCTCGAAAACCTAATAGCCATTCGGGGTCGGAAGAAACAAGAGTTAGCCAATAGAGGCTGATGGGAAATATTAAAGACATATGAAATCGTAGGCTTCCACGGCCAGAGTCAGAATTATAGTTTATTCGTCTTCCGGGTTTGGACCGTGTCATTTGTGAGTGACCCAAAAGTGGGTTCATCTTTACGTTTCGCTACAATTGTATGTAGCTTCTACAGGAGAACAAAAAAGAAAAAGAAACAAAAGACAAGAAGATGGGTAGTTAGCAACGGTAACTCAGTTACTCAACGCAACCAGAGGCGAATACTAACTACCAAGATGGGCATTTGGTCACAGTAACTCAACTACTCAACGCAGCCAGAGGTGAAAACCAAATGCCAGGACAGGGATTCACGTCCAACAGCTCAGAACACTAACGCGTCGAGAGGCAGGGAGTGAATCCGAGGAGGAGGGGAGTGAATCCAGGGAGGATTCACTCCCTGCCTCTTGACGCGTTAGTGTTCTGAGCTGTTGGACGTGAATCCCTGTCCTGGCATTGGTTTTCACCTCTGGCTGCGTTGAGTAGTTGAGTTACTGTGACCAAATGCCCATCTTGGTAGTTAGTATTCGCCTCTGGTTGCGTTGAGTAACTGAGTTACCGTTGCTAACTACCCATCTTCTTGTCTTTTGTTTCTTTTTCTTTTTTGTTCTCCTGAAGAAGCTACATACAATTGTAGCGAAACGTCGAGATGAACCCACTTTTGGGTCACTCACAAATGACACGGTCCAAACCCGGAAGACGAATAAACTATAATATTAAAGACATATCACTCAAGACAAGTTAAAAAAGAGTAACTTGTGAAGGCTTTTATGATGCGCCAGGTTCGTTTCATAAGCGTATGAGTATTTATGTACCTTGTGTTTCCGCTCATACCTCGGGGTGTTGACTACAGACTATATGGCTCGTCCAGCATGCCATAGCATGGAGGATAGGGTGCGCGTTATTTTTATAATGGAGACACCCCAACTCCATGGCCTGACCAACTGTAAATTTATAAATATGTTTAATTACTTGAAGGATATTGATGTTTTGTGTTTGATGTTACAACACATTGTAACTGTTAATGTTTTGGAAATCCTATTTATTATATACTAATTAATCAAAAATATTGTTCAGATTTAAGTATCTATGTATTAATTACAACACAGCTAATAACCTAAAGTGGTTTATGCTGTTATGAATTAAATAAAAAACCCATACTAATATTATGCAAATTGCTAAAAATCCAACTTTTAAAAGCAAACCAGGTAAAATCCGATTTCAAAATAAAATGAAGGTGCTTAGTGCTCATTTAAAAACTAAAATTTTTCACATGACAATTTAATTTACCTTCTAAATATAATTTTCATAAATTAAAAATTAAAAAGCTGAAACAGAAGTATGAGCGTTTTTTTGCAATTTTTGCCGAAAGTTGCATCTATAGATTTAAGGTGTTTTACTTTTAAACTCGACAATTGAAATATAAACAAAAATGTGAGAATTTTGTACGAAACTAGAAACTAGATGTGACAGAATATTGGTAGAAAAACACAAGTAGAATGGACAAGATAAATGTACTGAAAGTAGCAGGAGAAATTTAATAAGAAAGTATGTAATATACATTCGGCAAATTGGCAAATCGTCGTTGCGCGTGTTATATCTGCCATGTGAACATTTATTAAATTTGCTTTTATTTACTTAATGTGCACAGGCTTGGTTATGGCTATGGGCCAGTAATATCTGCTATGTGATACAGACTTATTTTTGTAAGGTATGAAATCGAAATTCAAATCTATCATACGATTTCGGAAAAATTCTAACCTCGTTATATCAGCCATGTGATAATGGAGCACATGGCAGGTATCTTCTTGTAGTTGACTGTTCTACGTTTCACGTAACAGACCGACTAGTAGTGTGAATAACTGTCCATGTGTAGCAATATCATTAGTTTTGTTGTGAATTAGCATTGTTTTGAAAAGCAAACTGTTCGTTTTAGTAGTTTAAGTTATTTAGTTTGTGAAGCGGATAGATATCTGATTAAGGTAGGTCAAGGTATACATTTTTATAACACATAAGTGTTTTCAACATTTTCGCTTTGAGAATCAGATGAAAGTAAATATTATAACCTAAAATACAGCAACAATTTACTTTTCCGTTAATTTTTTAAATGAATATCTCTGCTAAATTGTTTGACCGACTTTAGTATAACGTATCATAAGTATTTATTTGAATTACTTTTTGCAAAAATTAAGCGTTATTAAGGTGTTATCAAACAGTTCCGCCAAAAATGATAATTTTTAATTTTTTTATTCAGAAAATGGACTCACGAGGAAAAAAGATAATGTTAATGGGGCTAGAAAAATTTGGTACAAGTAGTGAACTCACAGCTATTACTAACACTACTGATAATAATAAAAACAGTGAACCAGAAGGAACATCTATATTATTGAGTGATAATGAACTACTTGGTTGAATGACGATGCCTTGATCTGTGAACATGAAATAATTTTGAATGAAATACAATATGAAAAGTTCGAAAACAAAAATTAAAATGATGTTCCAGAAATTAAACGTCCTGAAGATACACAAAGCATAAACAGTGCCACTGTTACCACTGATAAACTAATCCAAAATGAGATTATTGAAAACAGCGACGACAAGGATTATAATGGAGAAGAAACGAAAGAAAAAAATTCCATTGAAAATAGCAACCAGTGTGAGGTTGCTAACGTCAACAGTCTGAATGAAACTGGTCTCTATTCAAGAAAACGTAGTTGTTTAAGAAGAAGGACTGGTCTTAGCTATATTTTTTACAAAAGAACGCGAAAAGGAAAAGTGTCTCATATTACTACTAGAACTCCAAGAAAAATAAAAGAACGCTGCACTCATAACGTTACCACTCTGAGATAGCGCG
>NW_027312179.1:0-36927 GCF_040954645.1 Diabrotica undecimpunctata | reverse complement strand
ACGCGCTATCTCAGAGTAAGAAATAGAAACTAAAATGAAGGATTTTAAGACTGTCCAGAAAAAGGAATTAGAAAAATTAGAAACAAAATTTGAAAACGTTTTACAAGAAGACATGCGAGAAATAGAAAGAAAAATGGAGGAAATCAAAAAGGAACAAAATTCAGGGGAAAGAAGGGAAATGGTCATCCATGGAACAAGCGAGGCGAAAATACAATTTGGCGGGGATATTCGGAAAACACACCCAGTACCGTTTGTTAAAATTTGAAAACCAAATTACAACATATTAGATATTTTGACGATTGCAAAGAAACAATTAGAAACCATTTGAAAGAAGGAGCAGCGTTATGGTATGAAAGCAAGGAAGATGAGTTTGAAAATTGGACAGATTTTGAAAATAAATTTCTCAACTATTTCTGGGGGAAAAATAAACAGAGAGAAATCAACCAAGAGCTACAGAATGGAAAATATCACGAAAAAATGGGAATATCTGAAGAAAGATATGCTTTGCAGATATATAACAATTCAAAATATCTAGAATACAAATATTCTACCGAACAGCTGGTAGAAATGATCAGCAGACATTTTGAGGAAACGTTGGAAGATCACGTGATTTTGAGAAACTATCAAGATATTGATAGTTTGTGCCAATTCCTTTAATTAAAAGAAGCGAAAAGAAAAGAAATGAGAAATAGAAGACAACATGACCAATATAATGGAGCGGAAAGAAGGTATTCATCAAATTATGACCAGAGAAACCGACATCCCAGATCAACAAACGAATATAGGCCGAGAAATTACAATAATTACAATAGACAACAAAAGTACGATAACAGGAATGACACACAACAGAGAACATATGAAAATCACAACAGGAATAGAGATGCACAAAATCCTCCGAATAGGAATACTAACGAACAAAGGGACGATAGAAATAACCAGAGCTTCCAACAACAAAATAGAAGGGAGATGAATCATGTAGCAATAGGAAACGACAGACAAATTTATAATTCTAATCTAATATTTTTAGATGCATTTATAAAACATTAAGCGATTAAAATTGTGATTGATTCTGGATCGGAGATATCGCTAATCAATAAAAAACTAGTAAAAGAATTAAATTTGGACAGATTTGTGTATAAGATTCCTAGGGTTGATTTAGGGGGTGCAAACAATAAAAATTTGACGACAGTAAACGAAGGCTTGGGAGTACAGATAAGCGGGGAAACAAATTCCATATTATGAAATGTGTGGTGATTGAAGATTTAAATCATGATATGATAGCGGGAATTGATGAATTGAGGAAAAAGATATCACCATAAATTTTTCGGAAAATAAACTGGAAATCAGAGCAGAACCAGACAACACAGGAGAAGAAAAGCAAACAGATAGGAAAACAAATTCTGGAAGGATCAATACACAGGAAAAACGCAAAGAAATCGATATGACTGTAGAGGATAAACCGAAAGTACAAGAACAAGATCTAACAGAAAAGAAAAAGAGAAGGAAGAAAAAGAAGAAGAGTTCGAAAAGAAAGCAGGAAAATAAGATGGAGACCAGAGAAAAACAGGAAATAGAAGGTACAGAAGAATTGTTGGCAACCGACGATAAAACAGAATGGAAGCAGGAAGAAAAAGAAGGTATCATCGAGAAGTGAAAGGAATAGAAACATGGTGCTCGGAATACCAAAGGGAATTAGAGGATAAAAAGAAAACAGAAGAAAAAAATGGCACTGATGGACGAGAATCCAGAATTTTGTGAAGAAGTATTATGGACAGTGAACACATGTGAACAAAAGGTGGATGAAAGAAAAATAAATTGTGGAAAAAACATGGAGAAGGAAATAGAGAAGATTTTAGGAAACCATGGAGATTTTGTTAATAAAGTAAATCAAGTGGTTAAAAATTATGAACTTTCTTCTAAGGGAAAATACTTGGAAAAATTTAAAACGAAAATATATCCAATCCCGTATAAAGACAGGCAATATACGGGGTATTTTAGCATTCACGACATTTGTCAGTATCATAAGTAGATTTTAATAACATAGTGAAATAATTTGATCCTAGAAAACTTTTGTCATTTTTAAAATTTAACAAAGAGTTTTCGGCAGATCAAATGGCGGGGATTTGTTATGATATGTAAAATCGAGAAAAATATTGATTTGTTTAAAATATTTCAAAGTTCAAAAAAACATTAAAATAATTCAGATAAGTAGGATAATATCCAACAAACATTTCGGAGAAAGTTATTAAAGTCTTGAATTACCTGTACTAAACAAAATGTAAAGCTTTGCATAAATTATTTCTTTGTTATACTTGAGTGACCCGCATAATTTTAAGTGAAATCCCAAAGACAATAGAAGGGATTATAGAAAGAGGTTTTTGTTAGTTTTTAAGAATTATAGAAAAATATTATTTGTAAATAAGTTTTAGGAAATTTATAATTATAGGTAAAAATTTGTTTGTTATCGAAATGAAAAAATGGGGGAATTGTGACGAGTTTTGATTGGCGGAGATTGAAAAAGGTGGGATAAGTATGTAGGAAAAAGTTTAGCGAGATTGAGAGAGAGAAGAGAGCGGCAGTTGGTTTTCCAAATCTGTAAGAGGAACAGTGATTGTTCTCTGGCGGTTCCTGAAATGTAGCAAGCAGTAGTGTTGAATGTTAGTGAGTTTTTGTGGAGTTAGTGTATCTGACAGAAGCTGAAGCAGCAAAATATTGTAAGTCATATTTCTCTACTTATATTCCAAGAGTCACTGTTCAGGCCAACGAGAGATTCAGTTTATCGTAAAGAGAAGATATTCCAAAAGTCATTTTTCACTCGGGCCAACGAGAGATTCAGTTTATCGAGAGGAGAAAGGCTATCATAATTTGAATGATTTGTGCTTTTGAAGGAGATCATTAAGGACGATATACTTGCAACAATCTGTGTAAGATTGCTGATTACATAGAGAGCGGTTGAGAGGAGATAATATAGTCTACAAGGAACAAGGATTTGGACCACTCATCCTCAGAGAGAGATATTTTGTTTTCTGCAGTTTTTTTCTTTTATTGATAACACAATTTTTACACTTAATTTAGAAAGGATATAAATATTTTGATTAGGAGAGTTAGAATAGTTCGGAATTTTGAGATTTCAATTAATATTGTTTGTACCATTAATTTTGATTGTTCACGTACGGAGAACACAATTTTGAGAATCCTTATATGAGATTTGTTTATTGAAAACTTTTGAGTGTGAATTATTCATTATTTTTATTTCAATATATAGTGTTAGATCATATGTGTTTTTATTATTCCGGTATTCTCTGGACCTTACCTTTCACATGTAATAGCATAGATATTGAAGCACGAATTTAACCCTGAGATAAAAGAATTAAAAATTGTGATAGAGTCATAATCATATCATTTAAATAATTTTAATTAATCAAAAAAATTAATTAGCTAATTATTGCTTGGCGCACCAAGACTTTAAATATCACAATATTATATATAGATATATATATATATATATATAAATATATATATATTATATATATATATATATATATATATATATATTATATATATATATATATATATATATACCGGTATTTAGGCGCAACGTCCTTTCGGTAGGGATCTATGGAGGGAGTATTACCGAGCCGCAAGAGCCCTTATCTCTTGCCGTACTGCTCCACCATAGGCTGATCAGACACCAGCATATTCTAGTCTAAGCCGCAGATTCATCTAGAATTTTAAACTGCTGCGTTAGCCCTTTTATTTTTCTGTACACCGAGCTGGGGCTCGAACCCACGTCCACTGAATCATTCGACAGTGAAGCGAATGAGAATCGGCCGCCTAGCCCGCTTGGCTATCTGACCGACATACGTATGCGGTAAATACATAAGATTGTATTTCAGATAATCGGTAAACAGTAGATCCGAGTAGCAAACCTGTGAGAATGAGTTCCAGATCACGTAGAATAATGGCTCTTGGCCAGAAGAAAGCACATCGACAAATTATTCAAAAAGCAGCATCCTGGAAGATCTAAGTTCGCCTGCAGCATCTCCAGAAAATCACAGTCCGACTGATACATCTCTGGAAAATTTAAGTCCGTCTTCAGCATCCCCGAGAAATCTTAGCCCACCTGCAACGTCCACAAACAATTTAAGTCCAACTGCAGCATCACTGAAATATCTAAATCCGCCATCAACATCTCCGAAAAATCCACGTCCCTCTACTTCTGAACTACAAGGAAGATTTTAACATCTATCATCCTCAGAATTCGACCCGTTTGAGGAGTCCTATAGGCCTTCAGATGATCAGGATGTGACGAAAAATGCTTTTTCTGATAATAACATATCTGACGATTACTTTAGTGGCAAGAGTTTGGCAAGCTATGCAGGCGTACAAGAAACAGTAAATCCTGTCAAATAGGGACCATTTACATACTTATTTCTAAATTTTCAGTTCTTTGGACAAACCGGTTTGAAAGTTATCAATTTAAATTGATCTCAACCTTACAATATCTACAAACGATTTATTACTAATCCAATCATTGACATCATAGTAGAGAAAACTAACAGATACGCATATCAGATCATTCAATCGAAGCCACTGCGACTACGGTATCTGTTGAAAACTTGGACAGATCCTAACAGAGTAGAAATAAAAAAATTTCTAGCTATCTTGCTAATAATGGGGATTAATCAGCTACCCAAAATGCGCCTCTATTGGTCAAATAATGAAATATACGCTAATAAGTGAATAAAAGAATTATGAATCGCAACACATTCGACCAGTTATTGAAATGCTTGCATTTTTTGTAATAATAACGATCCACTAGCTGGCCAAGACAGACTCTCGAAATAAAAGATGTTGTAAATCTTATTTGTCGACAGTTTAAGGAGACACTGGTTCCCGATCAGAAAGTCGTGATTGACGAGAGCATGGTACCTTGGAGAGGCAGGTTGGTGTTCCGTCAATACTTACCAGCAAAAACCTCAAAATACAGAGTGAAATTCTATAAAATATGTACGACTAAAGGTTATACGTATGATTTGCGTATTTATGCAGGAAAAAATGATGCCACTATAGCAACGAACACGCAGGATCATACATATAACATATGCATGGAGTTAATGCAAGATCTTAAACATTCGGGAAGAATTTTGTTTATAGATAACTTCTATACAAGTGTCAAACTATGCGAGGACCTTTTAACCGAAGGAACATATGTCTGTGGGACTTTACAAAGTAATAGGAAGGGGAATCCTAAAGATGTATGCGCTAAAGAGCTGAAAAAGGAACATATTTACGGCAAGCAGAACGAAAGTAGGGATCGTGTCTTGAAATGGGTAGATAAGCGGCAAGTACTAATGATAATTACTGTACCACATCACACTGGTCAACAGATTCCGAGTGGACATAAAAACAGACAAGGTGAAGAAGTACTGAAATCCCCTGCATTCATTGATTACAATAGGCCAAAAAAGGAGTTGACATTTCAGATCAGATGTCTTCTTATTACACATGCCTCCGAAAAACTCTGAAGTGATATAAGAAGGTTATTTTTGAGATTATTCTCGGAACATGTGTTCTCTACAAACAAACTTGACATGTTACGATTTAGAGAAAAACTTATACAAGGATTGCTATCCGATACAGAAGAAAATGCCACTGAAGAAATAAGAGTAGTGCATAATGTTCCCTGTAAGAGGAGTCCGAGAAAACGAAGTAGAAGTAACCATAGGCTAGGGAAATATGAAGGAAATGCGAGAAAAAGCAGAAAACGGTGTTCTAATTGCTACAAAACGCTTAAAGATGAGAAATGTAGGAAAGTGGCATCGGCAAAAAGCAAGTAAGATACTTACATTTTGCGAAGACTGCAATGGACAGCCAGCATTATGTATTCCGTATTTTAAGAAAATCCACGAACATGCTAAGTAATCTGTATCAATAATGTTAGTAGAATCATTTGTTATTTTTTGAGATATTTTACCACAGCCACGGTAAGATGTAATATTAAAATGTGATTTATTGCCTAAACATTATGTTATCTACTACCTTCATTTAAAAATAAATTATGTTTTGTCACTAATATTTTTGCCTTTACTTATAGCATTATCTTTGAAGAGAAAAACAAGACGTCCTAATGTTTAAATTATTCTCTGTTCACAAATTGTTGAGAGCACGAAATATGCCTCAAACTCATAAAACGTAAATCATAGGCGTTCCTAAGGTGTTTATTCATTAAATAATAATAATATAATGGTTTTAATACTGTTATATAATATTGATAATATTTTAATACTAATATATTTAGCAAAAAAACAATTAAAACTTTCACGACTAATGTTGGTTATTATTATATTAATAAAAATAAGAATTTAACCTTTAACAATTTTGTAAATAAGAATACCTTATCTCTTTGGATATTTCAATACTAATCTTCGCGTTTAATCACTTTACTAGAAAACCTGGAATTCATATCCGAATGTACTATTCGTTGCAAGATAATTAAGATGGAATTCCCCAGATTTTTAATATATAATTATATTCGAAACTTAACTTGAAAGGGTGAAGTTATTACGAACGAAAACAATTTTTTTGTTTAGTACGTTTTTGATCGCATGTAATTTACGGCTCGTCGGTGTT
This sequence comes from Diabrotica undecimpunctata, assembly GCF_040954645.1. Taxonomy (NCBI): domain Eukaryota; kingdom Metazoa; phylum Arthropoda; class Insecta; order Coleoptera; family Chrysomelidae; genus Diabrotica; species Diabrotica undecimpunctata. The sequence continues at coordinate 30,294 of NW_027312179.1, read as the reverse complement.
TCCGCGTCTACGGCAGTAATTAGCGTCTCGAATATTTCTTTTGCGAATTATATGCAGTGCGTGAGTGATTTTTTATTCCATATACCTACGAACATATACGTACCTTTCGCTCGTGCTCGTTTTGTTGGATTGTTTGTGATGGCTTCATCATCAAGTTTTACACCGGTACTGTTGGGTACAGTCAGTAAGTCTGTCTATTCACCAAGAGAGAAGACTATTGTCCTGAATGTTCACGATGCTCTGGTTTCTCAGAATCCCACAAACACTGTTCGCAACATAGTCGAAAGTTGTGTCAATGTGACTAGCGTAGGAGAGTCAACTTTATATAGGTTCCTATCAGAAAGAAAAAAACACGGTATAGCTACCCCCAACACAAACGAAAACTTAAAGAGAGGAAAAAAGCCTATTGAAATTGATGAATTTTCCAAAAATGGTATTTGAAGGAAAATTCATGGATTTTTTTTCAAAAAAGAAATACCAAACCTAAACAAAATTTTACAAGAGGTTAGAGACGACCCGGATTTGCCTCATGTCGGACGAACTAAATTGTGGCAAGTTTTAAAAGAATTAAATTTCCGGTGGGAGAAATCAGACCGAAAATCACTTTTGATTGACCGGGAGGAGAAGATGATGTTGAAGAAGAAATTATCTAAGATTCATACGAAAATTCCGGGCTGAAGAAAGGCCCATCTTCTACCAGGATGAAACGTGGGTAAACTCAGGTCATACTCTAAAAAAAATTTGGTCAGATAAAAATATATTAAGCTCCAGGCAAGCCTTTATGGAAGGTTGGTCTACTGGTATCTCCCCACCTTCTGGTAAAGGCAGTAGATTAATAATTTCTCACATTGGCAGTGAAAAAGGATTTGTTAAGCATGGTTTGTTGGAATTTCATTCCAAAAGCACTATCACGAGGAGATGACAGCTGATGTTTTCGAAGAGTATTTTGAGCAAATGATTGAACACATACCACCAATTCATTATAGTATTAGATAATGCACCTTATCATTCACGACTAGTAAAAAGACTTCTAACGAATGCGTGGAAAAAACAGGATATTCTTAACTGGCTGCGGAATAAGTATCTGCCTTACGAAGATGGAATGGTTAAAAGCAGAACTTTTGAAAATTACCCGGCAGCACAAATCTAAGTTCAAGAAATACGTAGTTGTCAAAATGGCGGAAAGGCGAAACATCACAGTTTTTAGACTTCCACCCTACCACTGCGAAATAAATCCAATTGAACTCATTTGGGCACAAATGTGGCTAAAAAAATACGTCATATAAAATATGACAAGCTGTACGTGAATTGTTATACGAGTCTTTATAACATATTACAAAACAAAACTGGAAAGAGCAGAAAGACATGTAATAGAAGAAGAAAAAATAATGTGGGATCTTGATAACATAATTGATGCGACCGTAGAGATTATTAACCTAATTATTAACCCTCAAGACGACTCGGATTCCGAAGTTGATCCTATTTATTTTAAATTTGAATAGTTTTCTAATCGTAATTATATAAGGTAAGTAATAGTAGTTGTAATCGTAAGGTATTAAAGGGGAAAGGCGCAAAATGTCGCCTGTCAAAATCTTCAATGTGTTTTAAATATATCCATTTTTTTTTCAAATCCTGAGAAAACTAAAAAGCATTTTTGAAAAATTTAAAGGCAGAATGAAATATTTTTTAAAATAAATAAGAAGTTTCTTTTGCATGCAATATTTTCAATTAAAAATTATACTATATTTTCTCTTTTATTTTCACCCCTGTTACATAACATATTAAAATAAACATTGTAGAAGTTTTCAGGGACTTTCTGCCCTGAGTAATAATGTAATCTTTCATTCTGCGTTTAAATTTTTCAAAAATATTTATTAGTTTTCTCCGGATTCGAAAATAATGGATACATTTAAAACACATTGGAAATTTTGCCAGGCGACATTTGGCGCCTTTTTCCTTAATTAAATAAATGTATCATTTACAAATGGCAAGTTTTATTAAAAAATACAATTTACATAAGTACAATTTAAAAAATATATTTATTTAGTTCAAATACATGTTTCAATTATATACTCTACGACACTGGTCGTTCATTTCTAACCATTCAAAATACCCCCGTAATAGGATTATAAGGTATTGTATTCATTCAGATATAAGGTGGGTTAGTCGAAAACATCTTAAACCGTCAGTTTTAGGTTGGTTTTTACTATTATATCGTATTACCTATCCTCTATGTATTTCAGTTTTCTAATTAGGGTTAAACTTGTAGTGAGCTATCAACAAATTGTGACCGTGTATAAGTTTTCAAATAATTTTGATAATTAAAATATACTTTTTTAGACTTCAAGTGTTTTTAGTGCTTACACAATTCCTTTCCGAAAACCACGGTGAATCTAAACATATATACCATTCCTGCACCCGTCACTTTAGTATTATATTCCCCAGAATAAACCTGTATAATTTTAGGTTGAATAAGATATGCACTAGACCGTGACACACGGATGGGCGCGCACGGCTCTTGGCAGAAACGGTGTGACCCACTGGTGGGTCACATTGTCACGAAGGTGTTCATTAATAACGAACAGTAAACAACTTACCACAAAATTGTAAGTTTCTCAATACCTACAAAGATACACGTCTGAATGTATGTTTTACCTGGCATCTGACTACTAAAATGAGATTTTGTCTTTTTATAAATTAGGCCTAAGCTTATTAATTTTTGGGAAGGGTATGTGTATTATTTCGAAATATGTGTTCCCATGAGAATTAATACACTTTAGAATGATTTATAACTAAAAAACAGCAAAATTTTAAGAGGGATTATATGATTAGTACTTGAATAGAGTGTTTTAAAAGAAAACGTACTCGTTTATGGAATATTATTACCACAAACATAATTTACTACCAAACAGTTCTTTTAAGAACAAGGGTCTTATAAAACAATCATACGTACTCAAAGAGATAAAAATTAATAATTTCAAGACAGATAGGTATATAAAAATACAGGACAGTCGCCATTTTCGCTTCTGATGAGCAAACATAGAGGAGCGAAAACATTAAAGTGTTATGTCTGTTTGGTTATGACTAATACTAAGGATATTCATTCAGAAGCACATCTGATCTTAGTTCAAAATCCTTCTTAGCAGCTTGTAGGCATTTCATCACGTAAAGGGTAGGTGGAATCATATTGTTAGTGAGCAAGGCACTAATTTTAAGGATCATCATTATCATAAGTGGCTCGACAATCTGTTGTGGATCTTGGCCTGCTCACAAAGAAGTCGCCACTCCTGTCGAGTCCTGGCAACTTCCCTCCATCTTCTTACCCTTAGAATCTGTAGGTCTTCTTCCACATCATCAAGCCACCTCCTTCGTCCTCTACTTCTTGTGCCCTTTGGTTTTAAAAATGTTAATCTCCTCGTGTATTTGTGATCTGACATCCTAGCAATGTGTCCAGCCCATCTAAGTCTCTGCACTTTAACGAATTTCACAATATCTGGATCGGTGTATAACTGATACAGTTCAAAGTTGTATATTCGACGCCATAGCCCATTTTCATTTACGGCCCCAAAAATCTTTCTAAGAATTTTTCTCTCAAAAATACCAAGAAGTCTTTTATCATTTTGAGATAAGATCCACGTTTCAGCCCCATATATCAAAACTGGTCTTATTAAGGTCCTGTATATATTAAGCTTTAGTGCACGTTTTTATTTTTATTTTTTAAATGTCTCTGGAGGCCGTGAACAATTCTGTTTGCTATTGCTATACGTCTTTTTATTTCGTCGCTTGTCGTGTTTGTTGCGTTTACTAGCGATCCAAGATATGTAAATTTTTTGACTTGCTCAAAGGTATGGTTGTTAATTTGAATTCTTTGTTGGATATTTCGAGGGTTTTTAGAAACCAACATATATTTGGTTTTTTCCTCGTTTACCACAAGTCCTAATTCACTTGCTGCGTCCGCAAGCCTTGTAAAACACTGCACCATGTCTCTCATACTTCTGCCCACTATAACTATATCTTCAGCGAATGCGAGAATTTGCGTCGATCTATTAAAAATAGTTCCATTCATTCTAATATTTAATTGTCTGATTGCCTTTTCCAAGGCAATATTAAAGAGCAGACACGCCAACGCGTCCCCCTGTCTTAGACCATTATTAATGTCAAAGAACGTAGAGTTTTCTCCCTCAATTCTAACGCATGTTCTTACGTTTTGCATTGTTAGGTGGGTCAACTTAACTAACTTAGGTGGGATCCCAAAGTCTATCATTGCATTATATAATGCAGTTCTTTTTACACTGTCATAGGCTGCTTTGAAGTCAATGAAGAGATGGTGTGTTTCTATGTTATACTCTAGTGACTTTTCTAGAATCTGCCTATGTACTTGAATTTGATGTATAGTTGACTTTCCAGCAGTAAATCCGCATTGATATTGACCAACAATATCCTTTGTAAAATGTTTAAGTCTTTCAAATAATACATTGCCGAAGATTTTATACGCAGATGCTAACAGAGTAATGCCTCTATAGTTCTTACACTCCAGTTGATCTCCCTTTTTATGCAATGCACATATTATTCCCTTTAGCCACTTTTCTGGTACCCATTCATTCTGCCATATAAGTACTATTAGTTTATGGATTGCTGCAAAAAGTTGATCATCACCTTTTTATACATTTCCGAACAAATGTCATCGATTCCTGGGGCTTTATTGTCTTTGAGTTTTAGGATCGCATTGACACTTTTTTTTTTGTTGGGTCTTCACTGTGTAGTTGACGTTGTATATTTTGTTCATTTTCTATATGTACTCTCCTTCAATATCGTTTATATTTAGATGTTCGCTGAAATGTTGTGCCCATCTGTTAAGAACTGAGTTTTTATCATGTAGAATTTCACCGTTAGTGTCTTTACAAATTTTTAATCGTGGTTTAAATTCTCGACGGCTAATATTTAAGGATTTGTAGTATTTTCTCGTTTCATTTTTATCGAATAAACTTTGTATCTCACTGAGAGTGTTCTGTTCGTATTCCCTCCTCTTACGTCGATGGATACGTTTTTCCTCTCTTCTAAGACGTCTATACTCTTCTTTTTTTCTCCGTGTACAACCTGCGTCAATGGTTTTTTGATATGCTGCGTTCTTTCTATTGTGGCCATTTCGCACTCATGATCAAACCAATGATTTCTTTTTATTGACTAGGTTTTGCCCAATATTTCAACGGATTTCTGTAACACAATATCTCGTATATTTGCCCATAGTTGGTTAATATCTTCTTCTTCTTCTAAGTTTTTTGTCCTTATTTGGTCTTCTATTTGCTGTCTGCATACATTTGCAATGTTTGGATCTTTTAGTTTATTAATGTCGATTTTTTCTCTCCTTCTTCCCATCTCCTTTTTTAATTGGATATTCTCTCTTTTTCTCTCTAAATCGTATTTTAATTAGATAATGATCACTATCTATGTTTGCTCCTCTAAAAGACCTAACATCTAATAAGTTAGAGCAGTGTCTTGCATCGATGATTATATGATTTATTTGGTTAATCGTTTCATTATCAGGAGATTTCAAACTTCCCTTATGTATATCTTTATGAGGAAATCTTGTCCCAGCTATAACCATGTTCTTAGACATCGCAAAGTTTATGATCCTGAGACCGTTATCATTAGATTCTACGTGTAGGCTCTCTTTTCCGATGGTGGGCGAAAATATATTCTCTCTTCCGACTTTGGCATTAAAGTCTCCTGCTATTATTTTGATGTCATTTTTTGGGCACTGATCGTACTCTCGGTCTAGTGCCTCATAGAATATGTCTTTTTCATTATCCTCTTTTTCTTTCCATTGGAGCATGGATGCTAATAATGCTAATATTAGCGAACTTCCCTTTAAGTCTTATTCGACATATCCTATGATCAATAGCTTTGAAATCGATTTACACTATGTTTGATCTTGCTGCTTACATAAATCCGGTACCAAATTCGTGTCGGGTAGGATGTCCACTGTAGTAAATATTGCAGTTATTTTTTTCTAGGATGTCTGAACTAATCCACCTCATTTCCTGTAAAGCAATGATATCTGCTTTGGCATTATTCATTTCTTGTATGAGCAGAGCAGTGGCTCCAGGCTGATAAAGGCTTCTTACGTTCCAGGTGCAAATCTTTAAATCATTATCCTTATTTCGTTTGCGAGTTCGTCGTAGGTTAGACAGTCCGGTTTCCTTCTTTGTAGCTCTCATAACAAAAGGTTTTTTACAGGGTTGGGTAGTTAACCCAACGCCAAACCCCCTTTTCGGAGGGCCATTTCACCCGCTCTCGTCAGTTGCCGACCCAACTTTCCACCCGGGTTGGATACCGGATCTCCAGTTGGGTGCTCGGTTTACAGGGGACACCAGCGTGAAGGTGAGAGTCGGATTTGAGTAGAAGAGGCTAATTGGAGTAAACTGGATTCAACACCATGTTTTCTCATTCTACCCCTTTATCCCCCAATTTTAAGGATGCTGATGATCAATTAATAGAATTTGCTCAAAATGCAGTACAAAAATTAGACATTTCTTGTAATTTTAATCCGCCCGCTAGCCCTCGCTTAAATGGATTATCCGAGGCTGACTTCAAGTAATTCAAATCAAATTTTTACCGGGTTATTGGGAATCAAATCTTAAAATTTGAGGAATCTATACAGTTCTAACACAAGTCGAAGCTATCCTAAATTCTTTTTCTTTTTTACCCCCAATTAGCTTAGATCCCAATAATTTGCAGCCACTTACGTATGGACATTTTTTGATATTGGACAAATTTCTGTAAGAAATGTATCGAAGTGTTGCTACGACACTGGTAGCAATTAACTTACAATTCTTAACTTCTACCTAGGTAAATTCTCATGAAAGTCGAAAATGTATTTAAAAGATATGTTTACCCCGTATATTAACTTTCTCCGACCAATTCCAAAAATTCTCTGTTAGAAAAGAATTCAAAAGGTCGGTTTTTACCTACCTCTGTATAGAAATCTCGAAGTTGTCCCCCGACGCTCGAAAATCCCTTTCAATCGGAATTTTAAGTCAGTATAATATTGTACCTCAGCTTAGCTGGTCGCTCGCATATTAGTTAGTTTTTAGTTTCGAATTCGATATAATTCGACGCATTTTTGTTTTAAGAGTTTTTAGACTATCGCGTAATTAGTATCAAATTGTATCCCAGCTGAGCTGGTCGCTTCTTGTTTTTAAAGTTTTATCTCGCACATTGTAGTTATCGTTACATAGCTTAGAGTTAAAAGCTAAACACTCATTAGTTATCAAGTTTATTCATATATAAGAAAACGTCCTTAGTTGAAGAGATAGTTAGTAGTAATATTTAATCTGTATCAGTGCTTGTGTTTGTAGTGTGTCGTAGACCAGTGTATAGACAGTGATCGGGGCTATTTCAATAAAGAACTTGTGCTAAAACTTTGGCTAAATATTAACTTAGTTGTAGTAACATTCAATTATTAAATTACTTATTGTTTGAACTGCTTGTGTTCTTATTTGCCACGCCAGTGGGTAGTCCTTCTGATTGGAAGTAATTACAAGACTTAGTACGCTCTAAGTGGTAGCAATATCGCCATACTTATTTTGTTGAACAAATGTCCGTTTAATTTTACCAATAATCGAATCGTTAAATAATTCGATTCTGAACGCGATGTAAGTCATTAAGGTCTTAATAAACTCAGTCGTTGGAAGTTATTACAACGTTTTGAAAGCAATTTCTGGAAACGTTGGTCTTTGGAGTATGTTAACACTCTGCAGCAAAGACACAAGTGGTCTAAACAGTCTCTTTCGGTTTCTAGGGGGCTCTGGTAGTTATTAAAAATGATCAGCAAGCTCCTTTGCAATGGGAACTTGGTCGAATTGTTAACGTCTTTCCGGGACAATATGATGATATTCGCGTTGTCAAGGTCGAAACTTCTCGCGGCACGATAAAAACACCAGTGGTCAAGACTTGTCAAGATAACAAGATAGCATATAAGTCTCCAAAAACAATTTGAAACAAAAATAAAACATTATTTCACTAAGACTTATTTATAAAAAAAAAATATAGAAGATTGCAAAAAACATGACAGATCTCCTTTAGTCGAATTAGTTTAGGTAAAAAGATATTTTGGCTTCGATTTTTCTGGTAGTTGTACATAAGGTTTAATGCTAAATTTGTCAAAATTTTTCTTTTTTTGTTCTTTATTGAAATTGGGAGTGTTATAATTGTAAATAACAAAGGTATTATTCATACTGTAACATACTGTACAAAACAACCATAGGCCATCTTCTATTACAACGTGATACATCACATTGTACGCATAATTTATGTATAATATCAACACCGCTTTTTGTGCTGTTTTATGCTAACATGGTTTCCGCTTTTCCAGATACAGGATCAACGTCGTCCCCATGGTGCATAGTGAAATATAATACAGCGTTTATATTTTTTTTGTTTTTGATTTATATGAGACTAGTGTTCCTCTTAAACCAAACCCAAATGTACTAGAGTCAAGAGGTCGTCGTCCTTGATTGTTAGAGAAATATGCAGGATTTCTCTTCTGTTTACTTTTATTGTTTCCAAGAAAGTTAAATAATTTTGCTTTGAGCTGTATACCAAGATCGACGCTGGTGTACCAATTGAAGACATAAGATGATAAAGGTGCCATGTCCACTTTTTCAGATATTGAGTAATTGAAGGAAATGCGTTTTCACTTATATATTTTTTTTAATAAATTTTATAAAAATTACCAATATCTTATTAGATTAGAATCGTTTTGTACTTTTTTATATAATATTTTTTGTTTTTCTAGAATTTAAACTTTTTTAGTAATTTTAATTTTAATGGACATAGCACCTTAATCTACCAACATTTTATGCAGATGTTGGTATAAACTTGAGTAGAGAAAGGTGTTATGTCACCTATGTTGTATTTAAATTTTAAAAAAATAATAAAAAAAAACTATTAAATAATTTGGAAATTAAATTTTATTTGTAGATTAACAAAAGCAAAGTAGATACATTAAAATTTTATAAACAAAGACACAAAAAACATTTAAATTTAACAGGAATTACGTTTTTTCTTAGGGTTTTTCAAACATTCTTCTAAAACAATATCATAATACCATTTATACTCTGCTGGAATAAATGTAAGTTGATCTTGTAGATTTGAAATTTTTTCAGAAGTCAAACCATCGCATTTATGTAACTTTTGTAAAACAACTTGATTACTTCGTTACTATCAGTTCTCTTTTTTTTTGTAAGTCAACTTCCATAAATGGGGTAAACGGATCTAAAACTAGTTTTGTAAAAGTATTTTCCAAAACAACTTACTCTTAGCCACTTCACTTTATCTCGAAAATTTGTTTTTTGGTCAAGACTATTAGTGAGTCTTTTGTTTAAATGAAGTTTTGCAGGTAGAGTTTCAAAGCAATAAAAAAAAATGTTCCATGTTAAGGCATACACTTTGTTTGGTACTCGCAGATCTAATAATTTCCCGATATTGGTCTGGTATATAAATATTCTGATGTTTTCTAAGAATCTTTTCTATTCTTCCAAAGTCTCTGTCAGAGTCAAGGTAACTGTAACCAACTTCGGGAAATTTATGGTCAATGATCTTAAATATTTTATTTAATATTAGGTATTGAAAGAGGTAAATAATGGAGAAGTTTTTGTTTTGTCCCTCACATTGATCTGACTCTGAGATAGCGCGTTCAATTTGGGGATTTTGTTCTTTAAGAAGCAGACAAAATCGTAGCAAACAACTTGCTATTTCATTACTTCCCCTATTGGCAATATCCTCAGTCCATGTAAAAAAATAGGACTTATGACCAGAACTGGTTAAACAGTGGACTCCAAAGTTGTATAGCCACATTTGTCTTAAGTAAAAAGATTTTGACGTTGATAGCTTTGGCAAAGGCATCGTTTGTTGAAGATCCATTGTTATGAAACATTTTTCTTTGGAAATTTTTACTGCTTCGCGGTCAACTTTCTGCTGCGCAAAAGCAAGTTGAAAATTATTCGAGTGCTCTAAAGAGTTCTCTCCAGCATCGCATAAACTGCAAGTATCACTTTTTGGTACACCAAAAGATAAGTTAAACTTTGCTTCAAATATATGTCTGTAAAAAGAGACCTTTACGAAATATTTAGTTTCGAGCTTGTTTGTTTGACAATCCTCTATATACAGTTGATGAAGTCGGTTAATATTTAGTAAAGGGGAAAGGTATTTTTTATGTGGGTTTTTAGTCCTAGAATAATGTGATTCTTCTGAAGGAAACTGCTTGATATGATTTTTCAATGCAGTTTATTACTTCATCTGATAGTTTTTTTGGATTTTTGTGATGCCCTTGCTTATGTGGTAAGGGCATTACCTGGCCAGATTTTAAGTCATTTTGAGCTTTAAAGACTTTTTTTCGTCCAATTCGGTATAAAGAGCAGAAAGCATCTTTACACACTAGTGTATTTTCTTTATCACACGTAATAAAATATTTAAAGCTGTAAGCTTTCGTTTTTATATTTTTACGAGGGCGGTGACGATTAACTTCCTGCATCTTAATACTTTTAAAAATTAAAATATTTTTGGAATTTGTATCTAGCTTATAAAGTTTTCTTAGAATTTCTTCTCTGCTTGCAATACTAAACTTCTCAGTACAGTTTAGTCTACATTTTTCTTTACACAGTAAATCTCTTTTAATTGTTTTTTCTTTCATCACTTTACCAGTCTTTTGAGAAATATATTCTTTACCTTGTTGTCTTAACCTTGCAGCTTTATTTCGTTTCCAATTATCAGGTTTTCCGGACTCTTTTTTTAGTTATTTTTTTAAAACTGGTTTAACAATTCTCTTCTACTTATTTCATCGGCAGTAACATGTAATTGCTGGTTATGGTCTTCTATATGTATTTCCCGAGGTATTTCCTCCTGCACTTTGTCAATCCTATCCGGGGTTTCCCTGCTGTTTGTCGGAACCTTAAAAATATCTTAGTTATTTATTAAATTTATACTTATTTCTAATTTCTATTTTTATTTCTTAATCTTAACTTTTTTAGCTTTACTTTTTTAATTTCTTGGTTATCAGAAAACATTTTACGTTTTACTCTATCTACATCCGGATATTTGTTTATGAGACTCGTCGAATAAGAAATATTTGAGTTATCAGAATCCTCTTCTGAATCTTCGTCACTGGAAGGGGAATATTCGCTGCCTGATGTAACACTTTCTTCGGTACAATTATCCATATAGTCTAAAAATTTAATTTATGTACATAGGTAGGTATGTATGTAATAATAACTCAAGTAATGTATATTATATCTATATTTTTTTAAATAAAAAATTGAATTGTAGAGGGGGTAAATTGTTATTAAAAAGAGATGATTAATTAATAAAGGTAGTAAAAAATTTTTTATTATGCTTACCTGCTTTAGAGTTGACCTTCTTTTGAAGTCCACTAGTGCTTGGCTACTCCATAATCACCGCATTGGTATTGACCTCTAGAGAAGTACAAAATACAGTTTCTATCTATAAAAAAATTCTCTATTTGGACTTACCTTTATTTCATATACCTATGTTTGTTTGTTTGTTTGTTTTTTACTAATTCTAACATTTTTTTACTTCTCGAACCCATGTTGAAAGATGTGATAAACAACAAACATAACCTTAAAATGTCACATGGCACCTACCATGTAAATAAAACTTTCCTACTATCTAGTGGATAAAGGTGCTATGTCCTTAAATATGGACATAGCACCTTTATCTAATAAAAAAGGGTACTTAGTCGTAGGACATAGTACCTGTATCAATTAAAATAATCCTTATTATTAACAATTTAAGAATCTTGAGTTATTCAGGCGTTGTATTACGACCTTAGGTAACCAAATATATAAATAAGCCATTTTTTGAAAAAAATAGACATAGCACCTTTATCAACTCATGTCTTCAATTGTCGGTGGTAACATTTCTCTTAGATCCGTAGAGATGTTGAAAGGCTCGTTCCGCCACGGCCTTGGTACTAGTGTCTAAATAGTATGGAACACCCACTTACTTACTTATAGTATGTACTGTCGAAATAAGCACCGTCCTCTAAAAGCCTTCAACTTTTCGTTCACGGTTCCATTTTGTGAATGAGAGAAACATTTTTTTTCTGATTTTTGTTCAACTTAGTAATACGATCTATTATTGGCACTAATTTATCCAAACTAACTCTATGATAGTTTGAATAAATTGATAATTGATATTATCAGTTTGCATGTCCCTTAGTAAATTTCTAAATCTTATAGTGTTCATTGTCAGTAGGAAAACCTCTATACCAGAGCCGTCCGTTTTCTGCAGGCCTGTTGTATTAAGATAATTTGTCTTTCTTACACCTGCAAGTTATAAGAGACCTAAAAGGGCACGAGTTTCATAATGTTTGTTGGGTATATATGAAGGGTAAAGGGAAAAAACAAACGATGTCGCAAAAGTAACTTACAGAGAAAGTTAATTAACGTTACCAAACTGCTTGTTATGATCTTAGAAATAAATAAAACTGTATGAAAATATTATTACGATTTATATTACTATTTTGTTAATATCTAAACAAAAGAATTTGAACTTAAGATTATTAGATTGTAGTTAAAAAAATAAAAAAAAACACTCTAACGTCACAAATAACTTTTGTTAAAAACCAACGATTTCCATTTTCGACATAAGCTTACATAGAGATTTTTCATTTGTATAGCAATGTTTCATAAAATTATTTAGCACTTGGAAGACAAAATCGTTTTAACACTTGTAAATCGTTGTACTTAGCTTGGGAAATTGGTAATGGTCCATGGTATGCTTGACTTCAAATTCAAATTCGCCATCTTTCATTTTTCTAGGAACACCAGATTTTATTGATCTACTTGTTATTTGCTTGCTTTCTCAAATCCATTATAAGTGATTTAGTAAAATACCAATCCGCGTTTTTCTTTCATCACTCGAAGTCCTCTTACTTGCTGCAGAGCTATTGGACACTTACGAATAAATTTTTCTTGCACAAACGTAGTCCACTGTTAATTTCTGATTCACGTCTATAACTTTAAACAGTTCCGGCATCTTCTTGCATCTTATAACACATTTATACAATCTACGGGTAGTTTCATCCTAGTCTTCAAAATTATCAAGCCCATGTTTTTATCACATTCTAGATATGAATGTCCTCTGATGGGGAATGTGATTTGAATATTACCTAGACGCTTTATATCGTGGACAATGTAATGAAGTAGCCGAATAATCGTGAATTTTTTATTTTGTCCGCTAGCTGAGTCGCAGAAAATGTCAAGATGACGGACTTCTGTTTGTATTTCATTGAAAATGAAGAAGAACAGAAACTATAATACCTCATCGGATCCTTTCCTTGACACATATTCAGGATATGTTAAAAAATATGATTTTCCTGAAGACAGTACGTGAATGTTGAACGAAAACATAGAAAGTTGTTTCCTATAATAAACATCATTAGTGCTGATGTTGGGTAGCGAAATGTTTTTCTGGTAGTCCATGGCGATTGATTCATATTCAAAAGTTCTTCTATAGCTATAGCTTTTATTCGAACAGCACGTTTTTTGTCATAAAAAACTTGGGCACGAGTTTTGTGCAATTTATTTTCTGTAGATAGAGCTTTTTGTTCTGTGCTGAATCATCAACATAATGAAGAGTCTTGATTTTTCCAATTAAACTCAACACACTTACTACAGGTATCTGTCTATGTAGGGTATCCAAATGAAATGTTAAACTTGCTATTAAAAATATTTCGGTAGGTGTCATACGAAACAGATGCAGCAGGATACTTTTCCTTAAACATTTGAAACATTTTCATAATATTCAACTCTTTACTTAAATACACTTTTTTGGAGTCGTGAACGCTATAATGACTCAACCTGTCCCGAAATGAAGCAATATGTTGCTGAATCTGGATACTCAAATCAGAAGTTAACTGACGATGTTTTGAAGAATGCTTTCTTTTTTTGTTGACAGGAGCACTTCCGGAAGTTTTCAGTGAGGTTTGAATATGAACCAACTTAGATCTTTGGTACCATTGATTGCAGTAAAGACACTACTGCAGACATATATTTCTTCTATGTTTTCCCTCTTCACTCGTACTCTGTGGAGGTAGGTTGACGTTTTTCTCCATCGATTTGTCGTGACCTTCGTCTTATAACTGGCAATACAGCAATCATGCCACCTAAATAAAAGTTTTGAGCATTGATCCTAGTTAATTGAATATGTTAGTATGTTTTCCCTCTCTTGAGCAGTAGTGTTTTCACAACACTTCAATCTTTTGCACTTACAATCATCTTCTAACTCGTGAGACTGCAGCCTTAACTTTTTCATTACATCTGCAACTCGGCCAATTTTCTTTCGTTTTTTTCTTTCGTTAATTGTCGTTGCTAGGCAACTAGTTGGATTACGTCGATTGTTTGCCAATACCGCGTGGACAACGTTGGTTTTTATCCAGTATAGTTATTTTCTATTGCTTTGTTATTTAGATCCTGTTGGTGTTATTCCCGTACAATTTAGCACGTGCTTGGGACCGGATATTGTCAACAAAATAAGTTGATTACCTGAAATTCTTTTAAAATGGACATTGTTTGTTTTTTCCCCTTACCTTTCAATCTCGATAGCGACTAAACGTTTCTGCTTCTATTTTTTGTATTGTTCCCACCAACAATTATTTGCGGCATATGAGTATTAAATAAATTGTTCCAGATATTTATAATATCGGTTTTCTTTCTGACACATTGCTTGGAATCTGGAAACTGCAGAACAATATTTTTACTTCGAGTTCTGATGTTTTTAGGGGCAATATGCTTAGTCCATTTTGTTTAATTATTTTTTTTGCCCAAAAAATATGGACAATGGCAAAATTTATCTGATCATCTAATTTCTCATTTTTGTGTTCCGTATCACTTCCCTCCAAGTTTTCTTCTACATGATCTTCTTTTCAGATGTAAGTTAGTGGTTGAGAACAACCCCATAGAACAGGTGATGCAATTCAGATATTTGGGCATAGATATATCAAGCAGACACGACCCAGTAAAGGAAATAAGGAGTCAGATCAACAAAGCATCCGCATTTTCGGGATGTCGCGGGAGATAGTCTGATCAAATCCGTATATGCGCACAGATAGTAAAATTAGAATCTACAAGACTTGCATACGACCGATCATGACATATGGCATAGAAGTGCGCGAAGATACCAACAAAACGAAACAGATGCTAAGGGTTGCCGAGATGAAAACCCTAAGAACAATAGTGGGCAAAACAAGAAGAGACAGGGTGAGAAATACAAACGTTAGAGAGCAGTGCAAAATTCAAGATATTGTAAGATGGGGACGGCAGCGTAAAAGGATGTGGTACAGTCATGTAAGACGAATGGATGAGAAAAGACTCTCAAATATTGGCCTAGAAAACAACCCGCCCGGTTCAAGACCTCCCGGAAGACCACCTAAAAGATGGAGGGATAGTTGGCAATCTACCTCCCAGGAAATTAACCAGAGGCAGCTTCAGAATTAAACAGATCGAAAGATCTCCAAGAAGTAGAAGAAGAAGAACAAGATCTTCTTTTCCCGATTCCTCTTCATCATCATACTTATCACCCGTCGAAAGTTCTTCAAATGTACTGACAAAGTTTTTTCTTCTTTTTCATAATCCATTATATCTAAAAAATAAAGTTTTATTATAAAACAAGTACTCACAAGTCACAACATTTTATTACTTCTATAGACGCACAAGGTCCATTGCACCAGTTTTACAAAATTACAAACTCATAGGTTGAGCATCAACACTGCAGTAATACAGAGTCAACAAATGTACCTATCAAAAGAAGATACAGAGCCGGAGAAACTCAAAACCTTCCGATTGGCTTTAGAATTGCCCGTCATTGACTCCCACCGGTCTCCTACACAAGCTTCATCTACTGAAAGGTTACGTAATATAACTGCCTTTGTTAATTGAGTTTAACTTTTTAACTAATTTTCTTTATTTTTATTTCTCTTACTTTGAAAACATTCGTTTTGGCGGGATTAGTTAAAACATAAATGTTTAAAATTGACCTTAATGTATAAACCTTCTTCTCTTTTTTTTTTCTTTTTATATAGACATGACTCTGTCTATTTTTCAATGTGCCTCCAGTAAGTTGTCGGTACATCGTTTTCGTGGACTTCCTACTGATCGTATTCCTATTGGGGAACCGTCTCTTGCCATCTTTACTACTCTATTTGTTGTCATTCGGCTTATATGATCGTTCTATTCTACTCTTCTATTTCTTACCCAGTTCTTGATGTTCTCCACCTTACATCCACGTCGTATATCTGTACTTATAGCTCTGTCCCATAGTGTCTTACCATCAATTTTTCTAAGTGTTTGCATCTCTGCTTCGTGGTTACAAAAAATTTTGTTTTTTTGTTTTTTTTTTTTTTCAGATGACGAATCTAATGATTTTTCCTTTAATTCTGACCTAGACCCTATATTCTTACCATCCAGCGATGAAGTAATTGCATATAGCTCCGATGGGTCAAAAGCGGAAGATAAAATAAATGTTGAAAGCTAAACACTCTTGTTGAAAAAAAGGAAATTGGTAATGAGCCATGCTGTTCTAAGTCACTTTCCAGCCGGGATAACATTCCTGCAGAAATACACTCTTTGGGTGAAATTTCAAAATATATTGTCCAACTACAGCCTTTGGAATCGAACAGTGCTATTTCCTCGGAAGAATTAGATGACTTTTTTCCAGTTACAATCGATCAACAAAACCAACAAAACATATTATCATTTGAGCAAAATGAAGATCACCAAAGCCATAAAAATTCTGGTAATGGATACGAACAACTCTCATGGAAAAAACCTATTGGTAATCACAAGATTTTCAACTATTCTACGGAAGCTGGATTACAGGCAAATTACGCTGCAGCTCTTATAAAAAATGTGTCCCCCTAAATTGTTTTCGCATTTTCGTGACAATGGAGTTATATACAGGGTGTCCCGGAAAATAGTGCGTTCCTTAACGATATGTGCAGATTGCACCATTTAAAACAAAAAAGTCTTATAACATTTTTTTATGAAGTTAACCGTTTTCAAAAAAAATATATTAATTTTAATCCATTTGATTATTGTTCGCAGAAAAGGAAATACAGCCGGCAGCATTGCGTTCCTTGTTATTCTTCGTTATTTTCTGTAAATCAGCTATCATGAATCATCGATCGTTAGGCATAATATGTATTGATGCTGATAACAGTGATAGAGAAAAAGCATGTATTTGTTTTTATTAAATATTTAATAAAGTTTGAATACTGTTTTTACTTACATGAAAAATTATTATTACAATAAATGTTCGAAATGGCCACCATTTGCACAGATACACGTGTTTATTCGACGAATCCAATTATTCTTAATATTATAAGTAATTAAATTATGTCTGATTATTTCAGCAGCACCAAAAATTCGTTGTCGCAATTGAGCTTCTGTTTTAATTTCATCCTGTTTGTTGTCGTATACTAATGATTTTAGATGTCCCCAAAAATAAAAGTCCATAACATTGCAATCTAGTGTTCTGGGTGGCCACAGAATGTGTCCATTTCTACCGATCCAACGACGAGGAAAAGTGATGTCGAGGAAATCTTTAATATGTCTCGTAAAATGTTCTGGAGCCCCGTCATGAAGAAACCACATTTCAGAGCGTATTTGTAACGGAACGTCTTCAAGAAGTATCGGTAGAACATGCTGCAAAAAATTTAAATAGGATTCTCCATTCAATCTTCTGGGAAGTTCGTACGGTCCAATCAGACGATTACCAATAATCCCAGCCCATAAATGTATACTAAATTGTTTTTGAAAATTTGTCCTGCGTATAGCATACGGGTTTTCATCACTCCACACGTGACAATTGTGAAAATTAAACACACCATTTCTCGTAAAACAAGCTTCATCTGCACACAACACTTTGCACGGAAATTCGGGTTCTCTGGCGATTTTGTTTTGAAACCATCTACAAAATCTTAATCTTCGACGTAAATCGCCTTGGTGTAAATCTTGCACTCGTTGGTAATGGTAAGGATGTAACAGTTGTTCCGAAAATGTCTTGTGAACAATGTTTTTTGAAATGCCAACCATTTTAGCCACAGATCGAGTACGTACTCTTAGATTATTACTGACTATATCCAAAATCACATCTTCTGCATTTAGTCTACGGTTACTTCGTGTTCTACCGCTAGTTTTTTTAGGTATCACACAACCCGTCTCTAATAACCTTTGGGATACGTTCACAAAACTTCGAGCATAAAGATGTCGTCGTTCGGGATAGCGTTCAACATAAAGTCTAACAGCCCTATTACTGTCACAGTGGGCTTCACCGTACGTAATTAACATATCGTAATACTCGCGAATCAAAAACATGACAATACTATTTATTCTTGAGCTATGGGTAATTACAACTGTTTACAAATAATGTACCTTTTCTGTATCAAAATAAATTAAACTATCGCATTCTACCCATACCTTTTGGAGCGCAACGTTGCCGGATGTATTTGCTTTTCTGTGGACACTAATCAAATGGATTACATTTAATATATATATATATTTTTTTGAAAACGGTTGACTTTATAAAAAAATGTTATAAGACTTTTTTGTTTTAAATGCTACACTCAGCTCATACATTTAAGGAACGCACTATTTTCCCGGACACCCTGTATAAGATGGTTAATCAAACTAACTTGTATGCCACCCAGATTTTATGCGATACTGATGATATCAGTAACGAATCTAGACTACATCGATGGGTTCCAACCAGCAGAAAAGAATTGATACAATGTATTGGCCTTGTGGGTTATATGGGACTTGTGAGGCTGCCTTCGATTGACAAATACTGAAGCACTGAAAATTTCTACAAAAATTGTATGCTTCCAAAAATTATGCCTAGAAACCGATTTCAGCTCCTTCTGTGGCACTTATCCGATAATACCACGTGTCCAGATGGTGACCGCTTGCACAAAGTCAAACCATTACTAGATAAACTTATTAAAAACTTTTAAGCAGTTTATACACCAGGGCGTTTTTCCTTTCCAAGGTCGGCTAGTAATAAAGCAGTACATACCGCAAAAGACGCATACGTATGGAACTTTATGAAGATAAGGATTTTAGTATTGGTATTAGTATTTAGGATTAAGTATGGAGCTGTATGGAGATAAGGATTTTAAGCTATGTAGTGACAACAGCTACACGTGGAATATTAGGATTTATACAGGTAAGGAGAAAAATGAAGGTAACGCTTCTAATCCAACAAATGTAGTGATTAACCTATCAGAACGCTTTTTGAATTCAAAACGTACGATAGTAGCTGATAACTACTATACAAGCCTAGAGTTAGCTAACATTTTTCTTGATAAGGAAACTCACTATATTAGGACGCTAAGAGCAAATCGTCGTGGAAACCCAAAAGAAGTAATAAATAAAAAATTGAAAAAAGGGGAAACGTGTGGGTTGGAAAACGAGAGAGGCATCTGCGTTTTGAAGTAGAAGGATAAAAGAGATGTCTTGTTACTATCTACTAAACACACTACCGAAACTCGAGCAATTCAGCGACGAAGTGGTGTTGTTCATAAACCTCAGGCTGCAATGGAATACAATGAGGCAAAGTTCTCAATTGATCAGTCAAAACAGATGCCAAGTTATAATTCACCTTTACGAAAGTCACTGAAATGGTACAGGAAGATACAACTAGATAAAAAGATAAAAATAACTGAATTTAGAGAGCATGTAATAAAGTCGGTTTTAACTTATAAAGACAACATTGAGTCAGAGAATGATTCCTAAAGGGAACAACAACAAATACGAACTACAAGGAGATCGATGCAAACTCATACTTTGGTGAAAAAACAAAACCATGTGATAAAATAAAGAAATCCTCTAAAGGTTGTTATAAAGAGAAGGGGAAACATAACAAAAAATCGGGTCAAAGAAGTAGTAACTAACTGTGATAGTTGTGAAGGTCAACCACACCTTTGTGTAGATTGTTTCAACAAACACTCCAAATAACCAATACTTTTTAATTTCTTTCATGTTCTTATTTAACTTTTGTATGTCTTTTAGTTTGTAATGCATATTTTTTACAGTTTTATATTTTTTACTCGAAATAAAGATGTCAAAATTTCGATATCATTTCAGTCTCCCCCATTCAAAATCTTTTAACTCAAAAGCGCCAAATTTTAAGTTGCGTCCCTATAGAATTAAAGATGCAAAATAAATAGACTAATTTTTTAAAAAATACTTATACTTATTCATTTAGAGATTTAATCAAACTTTTAAAAATTAAATTAAGTTGATAAAACCATTCCGTTATCCGTTTTTATTTTTTACGTCATAATAAACACAAATTTCACAAAATATACCGTCATAACTTTATTATTTCCATTTCATATAAAACATCTTGATATCGAATCCATCTGACAGAAGAATAATAAATATTGCAGATGAAAAACTTCTCCTTTATACATTATTCTACTTGTAACAAGACACGACAGGAGGAGTTATAAATGATGGTACATAAAGCCCTAGTATTTGCAAATTTATACAAATATTTTGCAGGCGCTAGGAAATGTATTCGGATAGGAGAACAGGAAAAAACATTCGGGACAATAAGGGCTTGAAATGGTATGCAATATGTGAAAAAAGCTATTTTGGTTAAATTCTTTACGGTACTTTTGCAGATGTTAGTCGAGCATATTTCTTTTTATTATGCATATAACAACTTTTAGCCGTTTGTGGTTTTAGGAAAAATCTGAATACTTGGAGTTATATAGACAATTGTAGATAAGCTTTATACTTATGATATAATAAGTAGTAAAATAAATCTGAATCGAGATATAATTACACAGTAAATGTTTTAAATAGGTTTTTTCACTCTTGTGTTTTATTATAAATACATTTAAATTACATGCCATTATGACTTTTAGATCTTTCACAAGCAGCATTAGACGTTGATTTTCAAAAGGTAAAAACTACCTAGTAATAGTTATTTAACCAACAAGTGTATTAATAAGGGCGATTAATAATTGAGATATTTTAACGCGTGAGCGAAGCGAGCACGTTAATGTTCAAGATTGTTAATCGCTATTTTAATTCACGAGTTCATTACAAAACTTTTCCGTCGACCGTACTTTTTAGAAATAAAGATATCTTAGTTTAAATATTTATTTACTTAACGATAAACAACAATTTTTTCAGCTTTTATTGACTTTATTCAAAGTTTCCTTAGTGGTAGTTTTATTATAGTAAACATTAATATTCGAAATGGTGCAATTACTAAAATTAAAGGAAGATATTGATAAATGATTATCTGCTGTATAGCATTTTGACAAATTTATATTTAAGTCTTCTTGGACCTCTGTATATTCTGTGATAGAAGAAGTTAAATTCTGTTGGAGTTAAATTAAACTCTTCGTCAATATCCATCCATTGATTTTTCAAATACACAGAATTTTAAACAATAAAGTAAATAATGACATACAATGACAGATAGTACTAACAGCGGCTACTTTATTTTAAATTAATTTTTTAGTGGGAATATAAATAGGTATATGTTTGGTTGCCTACACCACAGGTCACTGCCAATCACAGAGCGAATTAATTTATGCAAGCAATGTATGTTGTGTTGCCTATAATAAAATCGTTCATTAATAGCAAATCATTCATTAATAGGGGTCATTAATCAATGATTTTGAAGGTTTTAAAATTGATCATAAATGGACGGTCGACGGAAAAAGTATTAAATTTTTCGTCTGGGTGCAAAAAATACAGAGACAAAAATTATTTAACAAAAGAAATTTTATTTAAAAAATTCCTATACAAAAGGTTTTAATAATAAAAAGACCCTATCGGGCTACATCACAGAAAGCTTTCGGAATTCATATGCCATCATCAGTATTATCTGGGTGTACATATTTGAAGCCACTAAATAAATGGGTAAGAACCCTTTAAATGTCATTAAATTAACTTTGAGTTAAATTTTTTATAATAATAAACTTCGATGTTTAAGCTACAACAGGAATTGATTACATGGTAAAGTAAGGCTCCACTGGGGTTTGCTAGTCCTTAGACGAAATTACCTGTGAGGACTTGTTGATAGCAACAACTGCTTAAGCAATTTTTTTATACCTAATTATATTTAAATCATGAATGTATTGCGTGTGTGATTCCATTTCAAATAGGTAAAAAGAAATAAAAATAAGACTTACTCACAATCAATTTAATTTTACCATCCAAACGACCAGTTTCGCTTACTTACACTTGCTAAAACATCTTCAGTTCTAACCGGTACCAGATAAATTAAATGCTAAAAATACAAAGCCCATATTATTGTGCTGTCTTATAAAGATAACAATTATGTAATTATGCCAATATTACATGTCTGTGATTATTGATAGGAATAAAAATTGATGAAGCAGACAAAGTAAAACCCACAAATTGTTATAACAAATCTATTATTGGTATAAGTTAAAATAAATTAGTAAATAACCAAAATACTAATTACATGCCTGTACAATAATTATTAATTAATGATTCAGAAAACATAGTTCAACTATCCCGGATTGCTGGTGATGAGCAATCATCGGTTTTATTGTAACTGTTTTGAAATTTACGGGGAAGTTCATGAGGGGAGAGATATTATCAAATGAAATAGGAAGTAGGTATTACGTAATTGTTTGGTAAATGAAAGTGATGTTTTATTTTATTTAAATTATTAAAAGTTATTTACCTTTATTCCATAGATATTATTTTGGAAATGTGTGTTAATTTATTGATTTTTTTTTGTAAAGGACCTAATAAGTGATGTAGTACCAATAAGTGCCCTCTTTATAAATTTAATGTCTGTTTTTTCTTTTTGATTGTGTTCTATTTGTTCCTAAGTGTCTTTGATTGTCCTTAATTGTTTTAATTTTAATATTTTTAATGTATTTGACAATATAATTTTCTACCAAAACAGAAACCAAATTCAATTTATCAAAATTTGATAATTAAAAGGTAAGCAATTGCACACCCACAAAATGATACATCTGACTTCATTCGTTGACAACTGTCCTTTTATAAAAAATTCAATAAATTAACACACATTTCCAAAATATATCTACGAAATAAAGGTAAATAACTTTTAATAATTTAAATAATATAAAACATCACTTCTTTCATTTTAACAAACAATTACATAATACCTACTTCCTATTATATTTGTTAATATCCCTCCCCTTAAGAACTTCCCCGTAAATTTCAAAACATTTACAATAAAACCGATGATTACCCATCACCAGTATTCCAGAATAGTTTGAACTATGATTTCCTAATCATTAATTATAATTCTTGTACCGGCATATAGAAGTATTTTTGGTTATTTACTAATTTATTTAACTCAATAGATTATCTTATACCAATTTGTGGGTTTTACTTTGTCTGCTTCTTAATACAATTTATATTCATATTAATAATCACAGACATGTAATATTGGCATAAATTACTATATTCTTATCTTATAAGACAGCACCCTAATATGGGCTTTGTAATTTCAGCATTTAATTTCCCAAGTACCGTTAGACCTGAAGTGTTTAGCAAAGGTGTATTAAGCGAAACGGTCGTTTTGGTGGTAAAATTAATTGATTGTAAGTCTTATTTCATTTTACCTTTTTCTAATTATCATTTATTTGCAACCTACATTATTGTAGAGTATTAAATAAATATGTTACTGGTTTTGGACGTGAAAGAAAGACAAAATGATGTCTTATGGTTTAGTTTTGAGGTAGGTTCTTGGGGCCACGTTCTATCTAGTCTTCTTGTGGTTTGTACCATTGTTGAATAATTCCCTTACTAGCTCATTTTCATAGTAAATGGTATGTTCATTTTGTGGACACCGCACCAGGGTGCATCCATCTTCGACCTTAGCACTTTAGACTGGAATTTTTGGATGATTATTCAGCGACGTTGGCTTTGCACAGTCCCATAGATGTAGTCCGTTGAACCAGATAGGTTTGAGTAGTTAGAGTTGAACCAGAAGTTAGAATTAGATTGATAGTTAGAGTTGAACCAGATAGTTGGTGGGCGTCCCTCTGCTCCGTATTGCTTCTGTTATGGGCTCCACTCGACTATACGTCTTGTCCATCGGTTGTCTGATAATGTGGCGACGTAGTCCTGTCCCAATTCTATTTTAGCGACGCCGATTTTTTTCGATGACGTCTCTTGTTTTTGTTCTACGACGTATTTTCTTTGTTTGGAATTCGGTCTCTCAGAGAGACACCCAACTCTGGCGCTCCATATCCATCTGAGGTTATGCGAATCTTATTCACTACGTTTTTTCTTCTTCTTCATGTGCCTTGTCCGGTTCCGAACGTGGCATTCAACATGGCTATTCTGACTTTGTTTACGGCAGATCTGAATAGTTCAGCAGATGACAATCCTAACCATTGCCGCAAGTTTTGGAGCCACGAGTGTCTACCTTTTTTGTGAATGTTAATGGTTTCCGCTTCATAAGTGAGTACAGGTAACACACATTGGTCAAAGATTTTTCATTTACGGCATATAGGAAGATCTGATTTAAATACATAGTTTAATTTACCAAACGCTGCCCAGGCTAGTCCTATGCGGCGTGGAAGAGCCATTACATTTACCGGAATTTTAAGTCAAGCTGTCTTCCAAGCGAGACGTTCGTGAAAATGGAGACCGAGGTATCTAGCGTCTGTTTCTAGTGGTATTCTTACATTTTTCATTCCTACGGGTGGGCATATGTGGCGGTTGTTAAATGTCATTTGAGTTGATTTTGTTTTATTAACTTTGTTCTCCATTTTGTATTAACCAATCAATGAGTATGTTCAGATGATGTTGCAGGTTTTGTTAGGCTTGTTTGAGATCTTTATTACAGCTAGTATCGCTACGTCGTCAGCAAAGAAAGCGATTGTAGTATTATTAGTCTCTGGTATATCGGCTGTGTAATGTGAGAAAAGTAGAGGTCTAGAACAGTACCCTATGAGACTCCAGTAGCTAATAGTAGAGAGGTTGGATTGTTGGTCATTGAATTTTTACAGAGAAATATCTATTTGATTTGTAGGATTTGAGTAGGAGAAAATAGTTACTGGATAGGTGTTGTTTTTACTTTGTAAAGCAGACTTCTGTGCCAGACTTTATTCAAACGATTGTGAGATGTCTAGAAATATTAGCATTGCAGTATTTATTTTTCTGTTCTCAAAACTTTTTGTTATTTCATTATCATTCGATGGACTTGTTGGGTAGTGGAGTAATTTTCCCGAAAACCAAACTGATGTTTTTGCTAGTAAAGTGTAATTCATGATCGGCGTATATCCTTGATATTCATGATCTTTGTATTTCATTCTCCCTCGGCTACGAATTTACTGCCAAGTAATTGAAAAAGTCTTTATATTCATCTGTGGAGATTGCATGACGACTTGGGCTGCACATTACAGATATGCTAAAGTTCCATTTTCTGTTGCATATTTTGGTAGTTCATGATATGATATGCAGCTGTGGATTATTACCGCCGAGCCACCTTGAGCTGTACCATATGGGTGAGGTGTACTGTATGTGGTATAGAGCTGAATATTGTACGTAGTTAGTTCGGTAAAAGTGGGTTTCTGAGATAAGCAGACATTGATTTTATTCAGGTTTTAAAAAACTCTGAGATAGCGCGTATTAGAGGAATACTGCAATATTCATAGGAACTCTTGATCAAAATTGAAACTCCACCACTGGAATATTCTTGATTTTCCCTAATTTTAGATATGCTTGTATAATTTCTCAAATTATGAATTTTGTTATTTTTAAAATTAGTTTCTGGTAGACAAATTATAGACGAAGAATTTTAAGCAATTATTAATTGTAACATTTCTAAACGGGTATAATACCCGTTCAAATTCCACTGTAGAATAGAGTTGAATGTGAGCTTATGTCGAAGGTACTATGGAGGAGTCGCTATCGAGCTGAGGTTTTAGTTGTCCAGTATTTGAATACATTATTTTAGTACATCGCGATTTCATGTTTTTGATATAATTTGTAGATAGATTTCTTTTAAAAAATTAAGTAAGCGTAATGTGTCTTCTGTATAAGTTTTAGATAGACTCAATTTATCTGGAGATCCTAAAGCATTTCCAAAAAAATCAGTTAGTAGTTAAAAATTTAATATCGGTGTTATAAGTTTATTAGTAATAAAATATTTTACGTGTTCCATACTGCTAGCAATAGCCTTAGAATTATCAATAGTTTTGGATTTTTGAAGTTTTTGTATTGTTCTTTTTTTTTAGGTTACCTTTTTTTTAGGTTTTAGGTTAGGTTTAGGTTTACCTTTGTTTTTAGGTTCTTGTAAAGATGGGGTTAAAATGTTATCAAGGCTGCGCTTAGCTGCGTTTACTTCTTTACTAGTTGTATTACTTATTTCAAGTGTATCAGTGGTATCTATTGATATGCTATTGATAGGGCATGCAAGCGTTGAGGAAGAGTTTGGGATTGATGTATGAGGTTGTGAAACATTAGGTGCTATTGACAACTGGGTAGTCATAATAGTTGTATCTGTGCATGTAGTTTGAGAATTTGGGAATGATGTTGAGAGTAATATTTGGGATGAAGTTAATATTGGTATAGTTAATGAAGAAGGTATAGTCGACGATTTCAAGGAAAAGGATTCGCTGAAGATGCTGATGTGAGCGGGACGTCATGTGGAAGAGTATTAACTACTGTATTTATAGTAGTAGTTGGCACTGTTGTTGTTAAGTTTTGATTTGGATTTGTACAGGATGAACAATTTGCTACAAAATGGTCAGATTGTTTACAATAGTAACACATCTGTTTTTCTTAAGATAAGAAAATACGATAAGATGTTTGATCTTGGTTTATGACAATTGAGGGAGTAATTATTGTAGCTTCCAAATGACAGATAAATATATGTCCTCGAAAGCTGAGTATATGTCCATATTCTGGGTTTGTTGTACCTATTCGTAAAAAATTAATTGGAGTTAATAAATTGAGGCCTAACTTTTTAAGTTCAGATTCTATGAAAGTGTGAGGAATACTAGGACAAACATTAGAAATCATTAATCTTTCATTTCGTGTAATTAAGCGTCGAGCATAAATTATTTGTTCACTGATAGTAATCCTTCCGTTGTCAGCATTCATGAAAGTTTTTACTAATTCTTTACTAGCTAGATAAATACAAATAAGGTGATTTGAAATTCGTGATGAAAAAATAATATATCTTGGTTCTATATTTTTTCCCAGTGCAAGTAGATTTTCCTCAAGTTTGGCGTTTTCCAGAGGATTATATAAATTAGCTTGATTCTTGCAAGGGAATTTTGGAGTTGAATTGATTAACGCTGCAGAATATGAAGAAGTTTTATTAGATGTCAATAACCTTTGGGACCTCAACACCCCTGGACTATTAACATCATCCATTTCGTTGTTTATACTAAATTCATTTAACAGAAAAGTAGCCGTCAACAAATGCATGTACAGATCACGGGAAACCTGATATTTATATAATTGTACAGGGTTGTATTAAGATTCTTGCAGTCTATAACATCTAAATTTGAAATGAATTAATTTATAATTTTTAGGATTACTGTTAAAATAATAGTTATCAATGATTAATCTTCCAAAGAAGTATACTTTAATATTAGTTTTTGTAAACTGTCATTCACACATCATTAGATAATTGTGGTGTTAATCAAAAGGCAAAAAAAGGAAGTTGTTTTTATACATTTTACGCTTTAAGACCAATATTTGGAAATAAGTAATAATATTATCATTAATGATATAAAAAGAGGCCTCTTCTTGTGTAAAAGTTAGGGAAAATATTTATACATATATTATTAGGTAGATAGACTTATACATTTAACATTACATTAACATTAAAAAATAAAATTTATTAAGTCAACGATTCGATTTCGATTTAACATTTATTTGTATCAGCAGAAACGAATGTATATTTAGAAGAATTGTGACGTCACTATTTTTGACTTTGATGCCGGTTATGTCGAAGATGGTTCGACATATCAAAATGCCGTTTTCAGATTTTAATTCAGGAGACAAAACTATATATGAATCCATTGATAGATCGTCCCTAATATTGCATAGGCGACAACGCACAAAGGAACATACTTTGCGGATGTAAAACGAAAGGTTTTCTTTGAAAATGATGAAAAAAACTTTTTACTATTACATATAAGTAATATCCAATAACGAAAAATAAGTACTGGAAAACTACATAGGTACAATGAGTAAAATGGGTTACAATTTTTCATTTTTAAAATATTCCATTTTGTTTATGTAATTTCGAATAATTTCGTATCTTTTATTTATCATTGCTACTCATTTCCACATCAAAAGCTAGATCCATCTTCAACCGGATGGGGACCTTCTTCAAGAGCCACAACCTCTCTCTTGCTATAAAAGTAAGAATGCTGCGATGCTACGTCTAATCTGTTGTTTTTTATGGCGTTGAATCGTGGACCTTGAACGAAGATATGTGCAGAAAATTGGAAGCATTTGAGATGTGGCTGTATCGGAGAATACTTAAAATCCCGTGGACTAACCGAGTCACCAATGAGCAGAGCCTCAGAAGAATGAAGAAGAACCGAGAGGTACTGACCACCATAAAATCTCGAAAGTTACAGTACTTTGGACACATTATGCAAAATGAATCCAGATATGCCCTTCTATAAGCCATCCTGCTAGGAAAAACATTTGGACAACGGGGTCCAGGAATTACATGATGGATTTTTCAGACCTGTCGAGAGTCCATCCAAAAATGCTTGTCTTGATGAGGTGACTGACTTATCAATCCATGTTTTTCATTTAGTATGACCGGCGTTAATCCAAGTCTCATCTAAATAATATATTTTACGATTGCCATTCCTATAATCTTTTATCTGCCTTAAAGATTCTCGTCTCCAGATTCCAAGGTCATCTCTGTCTGTAAGCATACTGTTTCTGCCACGTTTTTCAAATTTGAATTGAAGTTTTTTCAAAATCTTGTAAAAAGTAGTACGTTTGAAATCAGGTAGATTGGGTCATCGTTGACGTGTTGTAGAACTCTATCTATCGTGGAAATTTCATTTCTAAAAAAGAATTGATGCACTATTCTTCTTATCGCTCTAATAACTTTAAACACAAAACTATCCGATACTCCAACTTTATCGGCTACTCTTTTCTCAACAGCGGACAATATTAACGCCAGATTTTCTTGTAACTCGTGTTTATACACGTTTACAATTATTTCTTTAACGTTTACGCTTAAATGGTCTTTTTTCAATCTCTTTTTGGGGGAAGTTAAAGGTATGTTTACGAGTTCATCGGCAGAATCCGTGTCCGACATATTAATTTGTTTTAGTGACTGTGTATACAAATCTGCAAAATATTATTTACAGGCTAATATTCTAATAAAATAATAGATAATAGATAATTGAACAGATATATTAAAAAGGTCAATACTCAAAATCTTTATTTTCAAGGTGTTACAGAAGCGACCGATTTCGAGGCTTACAATATTTGCCTCATCTTCAGGCAAAGCAAAAAGTTTGTTTTGTTAAAAAACAATAATATAGATATCGGCAATAAGAAGTTTTCCGCTTACATCCAGGGTACTGTCTGTCTTCATCTTTTCCTTTATGACTCTATCTATTGTAGTGAGCTGATATGTTGATCATTATATATGTTGTCAAAGTTTTTTTACTATTAAAAAGGTAGGATTATCTTCTGGTTTGTAATAAAATTAAAAGTAGTTAAAGACAAATACACATACAGTATAAGCTGTAACATCCGGACTTTATATAGTTTGAAAACTTATGGAAGATGGAAAATCACATATTATGCAGTATGATGTCCTTTTTTTGTTGTTTTTGACACAGGTTCTTACAAGGTAAAGACCTACAGCTCTTTACTTAGTAAGACCTTTTATTTACATACGTACGTATATAATGATCAATATATCACCTCACTACAATGATAGTGTCATAAGGAAAAGATGAAAACAGACAGTACCCTGGATGTAAGCGGAAAACTTCTTATTGGCGATATCTATATTATTGGTTTTTAACAAAACAATCTCTTTGCTGGGCCTGAGGATGAGGCAAATATTGAAAGCCTCGAAACCGATCGCTTCTGTAAAACTTTGAAAGTAAATGTTAGATTGTAAGTATTGACCTTTTAAATATATCTTTTCAATTATGGACTGACACTTGCAACCCTTTTATCATCATAACAATTATTAAAATAGAGTCAAAATAATATTAAATTTACACTCTGAGATAGCGCG
>NW_027312178.1:0-37047 GCF_040954645.1 Diabrotica undecimpunctata | reverse complement strand
ACGCGCTATCTCAGAGTAAGACAGAGTTTCGGAAGCTCTTTGTCAGAAGAGCATAAAATCTGGTTGGGTTTTTGAAGTATAGGAATGGAAACTTTAGACGTCAAACAGGATTGGATGTATTTGTAGATTTTTTTAATATTATCACTTTCAATAACAATTGCTTAAAAATTTTGTTTTAAAATTTTTAGAGATGTTTGTACGTTATTCGAAAACCTGAGGTGATTTGAAAATCACTGAGAAGCCCAGTGCGTTTAAATTTCCGCCATAGATGTCGTTTATGATTAATTTGTTTTATTGCTGTTCGATTTGTCCAGAGTTTAAGGTCATTTTTATAAATCTGACAAATTAATAAGGGGTCGTTTAAGTCTGCAAAAAATAAATGCAGTTGATTTGAGAGAGATCAGTGTCAACTTTGGAAAAGTCGGTAATAGCATATGTTACAATAATATTTTTGTGAGGCAGAATTTGATTGATCTGAATGTGAGCCGTTATAACTCCATGATCTAACTTTCCTATAGGAGAACTGACTTCAAGGGATGAAATCAGCTATTCGTCGTTAATAAGCACTAGATCTAAAGTAGAAGGCTGGTTATTAATTCTAAATCTAGCAGGTTCTGTGACCAATTATATCAGCTTTGAATTTACTACAAAGCTTTTAAACAAATTATGCGTCAGATAATGAAGATATTGGCCAGATGCTCTCTGGGAAATAAAAATCTCCAGTAATAATAAAAGTATTAACTAATAATAGTTCTACAAGTTTTGTAAAGAAAACATTATCGTGTGCAAGTAGTGTAACAGGTAGACGATATTTACATACTAAATTCAGACAAAAACCATTTTTAGTAACAAATAAGTGAATTGCATCTATTCCAGGAATATCTAATAGCTTAATATTAACTTTAAAAATTGTGGTAATAAAATAAGATAAATAAATGCATACACCGCCACTCACACGATGTTCTCTGTCTTCACGATATATCGTATATCCATTTATATTAACAGAGGAGTCAGAAATTGAGGGTTTAAGCCAGAATTTGGCAACACAAATATAATGTCCGGTTTAAGAAGTTACACTATATCAATTTGTCAGTAGAAAAAGTATAAACGAGATTTCGTGATTGTAGGATTGCCATTAATGTATTTAATAGTTAAATCAGGTTCACCGTTATTTTTAAGAGTTTCTAGTTCGCTTCGGAGTTCTTTTAAACGTACTTGTTGGATGGGCATCTTGTCGTCAATTATTGAGAATTTTCTCGTGGCTTCGTTCTCCAGAAGTTTTGCTTTATTTTTCAGATTATCTTTAACGTGGTTTTCCGAACCAATTACCAGCTGTATCATTCGGGGAAATCGTTGGTTAGCTCTTTTGACTCTATAAAAGGTGATTTACTTTGTCTGGCAGTCAACTGTTTTCAAGAAAAGATTAACCTTATTGGCGTCGTCATTGTTTCTGCGTTGTGCATCCCCAGAGAAAGATTCTGGTACACCTCTAATTAGAATATTTTTAGCATGTCTTATTTGATATACAGCTTTGTTAGCAATATTATCCGTAAATTTAATATAAATTATATAATAGAAGTAAAAGAATAATAGAAGCAATAGAAGCAATAAAATCAATATAAGCAATAGAAGCAATAGAATCAATAGAAGCAAAAGAACAATAGAAGCAATAGAAGCAATAAAATTGATATAAGCAATAAATGCAGTAGAAGTAATAGAAGAAATAGAAGCAATAAAAGCAATATAATCAATATAAGCAATAGAAGCAAGAGAAGCAATAGAAGCAATAGAAGCAAAAGAAGCAATAGAAGCAATAAAAGCAATGAAAGCCATAGAATCATTAAAAGCAGTAGAAGCAATAGAAGCAATAGAAGTAATAGAAGCAATAGAAGCAATAACAGCAAAAGAAGTCATAGAAGCAAGAGAAGCACTATAAGCAGTAGAAGCAATACAAGTAATAGAAAAAGATGTGACTAAACTGAACGTAATCAAATAAAACTAATGGATAAAATACTATAAAGCACTCTGACAAAAAAAGCAGTCCGAAGGAATTAGACAGATTATTCTATTCAGAAGAAAGTTCTTACATTATAAACTAAAGGTTTAAATTGAAGCAATTAGGGCTGTCAGTAACTTGTGATATATTCGTAATAAAAAACAATCATCAAAAAACGCAGGAAGTTTAACCCATATAGCTTTTATTGAAAATTTGGTTATTAATCTAAATGTAAAGTAGCTTGATCAAATTAAATACTTATTAGAAAACGTTTGTAGTATGCAGTATGCCTCGCTAGTGTAATAAACCTCGATATATTTTTATTTTAAACTTGTGTGTATCAGTGTCGCGAAATTTGAATAATTTCACTCTATATTTAGATCGTTTTAGAAAAATATTTATAAAACTCTTTCTCTTTTTCTACGAAGAAGAAAAATAGGTACCATGATCCGTAAAATTAAAATTCCTAGACGACGCGGTAGACGACTATTTCAGACGCGGTTTTTACCAGATGGCATTAAATTGCCTTTGTAATTTGAGGTAATAGACACAACAGAATTTTTTTTAAACTACAAGATCCGGTTTTAGGAAAATTGTACAACTACGCAAAAAGCTGTATGTTACAATAAAAGCTGAGTTTATATAGATCTTAGATAAACATACATTTGGGACAAAGAACATAAGAATGAAAAGATGCATTAATAGTTTTAAAAGAAACGGATAATAAAAAAAAGGAAAATTAAGTAAATCTCATTTTTCTTAATTAACCTTTTAGTAGATGCAACTTGTCTAGACTCTAGGAGACTGGTGGGAGTCAATGACGGTCAATTCTAAAGCCAATCGGAAGCTTTCTAGTTTTTCCGGTTCTGTACCTTCTTTTGATAGGTACGTTTATCGACTGTGTATCATTGCCATAGTACATAAAAAAATAGTAGTGCAAGAGAAATAGGATATCGGGGAAGTCTGTTTTGACGATTCCACTCGTACGTAATGGCGGCGGCGCTACAGTCACTCTAGGTGGGGGTATGACATAGCGGGAGACGCAGGTGCCGTGGAAGAATTGAAGTGAAGATAATAAAGAATGAATAATGGTGTTGGTACGCCATTGCAAATTTAATTTTGTTTTGCCTTTGTTGTAATCATCTTGAATTGTAAAAAAAGTTTTAAACATTGTTCCACGATCGTTAAAATGGATCAAAATAAAAGGGTACTATGATAGAAGAGTAAGACGGAAATATGTAAATTTATAGGACTTTGTATATGTGGTGTTAAAGTGTAAATGCAATTGTAAATGGCAGAGACCAGAAATTTATTAACTTCCTTAAAAGTAAACCAGAATGCACTAAGATAGATCCTATGAAATTAATTGCTCGTAGAAAATATGAAAGTAGGAGAAAACAATTTTGTAAGTACAGGTGATAACTGTAATTAAATTATTTCCAGTATAAAACTGTACAATTTGTATGTTATAGTTCTCTTCAATCTATTTTGAAAAGCTTCTTCATTAATAATATCATATGCTTTTTATATTGTATACATGTTTTACAAAAAATGTGCCTGCTTTTTATATAAATAATTTCTGTTTACAGTCTAATATTTCCATTTTGTTGTAAACAAATAAAATTGTGTTTTCTATTTACTGGACTCATATGGAATCTTTAAAATTCTTTTAATTGTTTTACGTATATCTTCATCATCAAACATTTTCCATCTGCTACTCTCTCACAATTGCTTCCATCTGTATCTACCTTGTGCTGTTAAGTTTATAGAAATGATGTTTATACCCTTGTTGTTCCATTGTAATTCCTTAAAAATGTCTTATAGAACAAGTGTGAACAGTTTGGGAGAAATGGTGTGTCCTTGTCTCACTCTCCATTGTATTTTACTTTTATTATACATAGTTACATATTTTACTTTTATTTTACACATAAAAATAGTTTATTTTTTATTTATATATGTTTGTGTATAAAATACATTAGATAAATAATAAAGCTCTAACATATACACACATGCGCGCACACACACACACACACTCACACACACACACACACACACGCACACACACACACACACACACACACACACACACACAGACATGAACACACACATATAAGTAGCATAGCAGGACTAAAGCGCCTCATGCTGCTCTGCACTATTCAGTAAATATATAGATGAAAGTACTCCCAGCACATCAGGGTGGTATGAGAGATGGGGGGGGGGTAGAGGAAAGCTTGGGGAGCATTGGGGCTCCAAGGAGTAGTCCCTAATTACTAGGACCAATCCTTCTCACCTCATTGAATTGTATGCATGAATCTCCATATGGGTATGCAAGTCACCGCAGGTAGGGCTTACTACACAGATTCCTATACAGCGATACAGGTGAAGACCACCACAATGGCAGTGATGACTTAGATCTATATAATATATTATACCCCTGTGATTCCTCAAATTTTATAAATTACAGAAACAAATAAATTTTTAAGAATATCTGTTTTTTATGTTGAAGTTTTAATGTAATGGAAAACAGATATAGTCATAAAATAATAAATAAAAACTTATCCTGTACCAAAACATATGTCTCTATCTGATATAGTATACATTTATGGTATATAAAATTGCTTAAGTGTATACTACATTTTTGGGCAGGGAATATATTATGGCATAGAATAAGTTTTTATTTATTATTTTATGACTATTGTTATTTTCCATATAAAATTCGGAACATTTTGAATTTCCCGCCTAAAATTCAGTACATCCTTTTTGAATTTCCCGCCTTAAACTCAAAACCTACATTTTGAATTTGCCGCTGAATATTTTAGTTCCCGATTCCGAACTTATTTGGCGCTAGAAACACTCCCGCCACTTTTTCTCCGGCAATTACCTTACTAGGGGGGTATATACTCTGGTGTTGATGCTCGAACTGTAAGTTTGTAATTTGTAAAACCGGTGCAGTGGACCGTGTGCGTCTAGAGAAGTAATAGAATTTTCTGACTTGTAATTGTTTTATAATAAAACTTAATTTTTTAGATATTATGGATTATGAAATAGAGCAAAAAAGATTGTTAGCACTTTTTGAAGAAGTTTCGAATGGGTGATGAGTATGATGATGAAGAGGAATCGGGAGAAAAAGATCATGTAGAAGAAAATTTGGAGAGAAGCGGTACGGAACAGGAAAATAAGGAATTAGATGATGAGACAGATTTTGCCATTGGTCCATATTTTTTGGGCAAAGATAATAAAACAAAACGGGCTAAGCATATGGCCCATAAGAACGTCAGAACTCGAAGTGAAAATATTGTTTTGAACCCTTCTGGGTTCAAAACCATGTGTCAGACAGAAAACCGATATTTTAGATATCTGGAACAATCTATTTGATACTGATATCTTGCAAGTAATTGTTGATAGGACCAATACAAAAATAGAAGCAGAAAAGCAGAAATTCAGTCGCGATAGAGATATATACCCAACAAATTTGATGAAATTCGGGCCCTTTTAGGTCTCTTATATCTTGCAAGTGTAAAAAAGGCAAGTCAAGTTAATACAACAGACTTGTGGAAAACGGACGGTACTGGTATAAAGGTTTTTCGACTGACAATGAACATCACGAGATTCAGAAATTTACTAAGGTATATGCGAACTGATGATATCAATACACGGCATGATAGAGTTAGTTTGGATAAATTAGCGCCAAAACATCTTATTACCAAGTGGAATAAAAATCAGAAAAAACGTTTCTATCATACGCAATACGTAACCGTCGACGAAAAGTTGAAGGATTTTAGAGGACGGTTCTCATTCCACCAGTACATACCAAGCAAATCCAATAGATACGGTATAAAAATATTTGCAGTGTCTGGGGCAAAGTTATTTTATACCAGTAACATGGAAGTATACGTTAGCAAAAACCAAGTTCATACTATTTAAACACTAGTACCAAGGCAGTGGCGTAACGGGCCTGTAAACATCTCTACAGAACTAAAAGAAATGTTACCACCGACAATTGGTACATCAGCGTTGATCTTGGTATAAGCTTGAAGAAAAATGGTTTAACTATTTTAGGAACAATAAAAGTAAATAGAAAAGAAATTCCTGCATATTTCTCTAACAATCAAGGAGGTTTTGGGTTTGGTTTAAGAGGAACACCAGTGTCATATAACCAAAAAAAACGTTTTGTCATATTTTACTATGTACCATGGGGACGACATTGATCCTGTAACTGGAAATCCAAAAATCATATTAGCATATACCAGCACAAAAAGCGGTGTTGATGCCGTAGATAAATTAGCGCACAATATGATGTGGCACGTTGTAGGAGAAGATGGCCTATGGTCATTTTATACAGCCTTTTAAAGGTTACAGCAATACAGCAAATCCTTTGTTATTTACAATTGTAACATTCCAAATTCCACAAAGACCCAACGAGAAGTTTTGACAAATTTAGCATTTAGCCTTATGTACAACCACCAGAAGAATCTAAGCCAAAATATCTATATACGTAAGAAAATAAGGATTCGACTAAAGGAAATCTGTCATTTGGATGAAGGTGTCGTGCCAGTTCAAAAAACTCCGGGAGCAATTGGTAGGTGTAGTGACTGTGAATGGAAAAACAATCGAAAAACGAAATATTTTTGTTCGATTTGTGAAAAGTGCAAACTTTTTGTTTGGAACAAGTAAATCCAATTTGCAATGACTGTATCAATACTACGACTTAATTTCATTATGGTTTTTGCCATCTCTTATATTTTATTTTATGATAAGTCTTAGTAAAATTATGTTTTATTTTTTTTAAGATAATTCTTAAAAACTGATATGTTTTAATTTTAAATTAATTGTAATTTGTTTAGTAGAAAACTATAAATCAAACTATAACAAAAATTGTGGACTGTTTTTTGTGCTACGTAAATAAATATTTTAAATAAACAAAATATTAATAATAACAATAATGTTAAAAAAACTATAAACAATGTATTATTTTATTAAAATTTAAACAAAATGCATCCAGAGGACTATTTTTATGACCGGTGTAGTAGACCGTGTGCGACTACTGATACTCAAAATTAAGTTGCGTCTACTGAAAGGTTAAGCAAATTGTATTACAATAATTAATATGTGTCAGTAGAGCAGGGAGGGCGAGTTAAGTCCCACAGCACTTAGGCCACAATTAACCCATTGTGCATCCTCCCAGGAAGCTGTCGTCCTTAGCTCATTGTCTATTATAATTATTAATATTGTAAAAATAAGTTTTAAAAATAACTTAAATTTTATGTGCTCTCAATTAGCATATTTATATTAAGATTTACTTATAACCTTTTGGTACTCGAGACGCCGTAATAGACTAAAATTTTAAGGATAAATACGGCACGATGTGTTAATAGAGTTTAAAGCTAAAAATCTTGCAAATTTAAAACTTTTCCGTGTGCCAAGGGATTAAAATAAAAATATCCAATTTTTATTTTAATCCCTTGAATCCAGCTGCAATGGAAGCCGAGATAATGTAAATTTTTCCTACGTGTTTCAATTTAAAGTTCCGATGTCGAAAAAAAAAACGAAGCTGAAACAGTTATCCTCTCCACTTTCCTATGTCGATCTTTCGAAAGTACATTAGTTTCGAAAGGCTGTAAGTTTCGAAAAATAGGATGAATTTTATAGACATAAGTTTCAGTATAAAGTTTAGAATTTCATTCAAAATTTTTGCAAATTTTACTTCTTAATGTTTATTAACAATGGAGATATGATTTTTTAAAAAATTCGTTCCTATTCGAACTTCGTTCCTATTGGCCATAGAAGGTTTTTTTTAATGTGAGTTTTTTGACCAGCTATCTAATGGTTGTACGTACAAGTCTGTAGCTTGAAAAATGTAGAAGTTATCACAACTGTTTATAAGCAAAAAACATACCCATTTTTCAAACGTTTATTTTGTAAATAATTTCGATAAAAACGCAATATGCATTTAACTTCCGAGATAGTTTAAGTCTTAAAGAATCCCATGAAATTTGCTAAATGTGTCTAGCATCATTCACAGGGCATAGTTTAAATAATTAGCCTCAGGGATAAATAAATTAAATAACTTTTCAACTATTTGACCGATCGGGGAAATTTCGCACAAATTTAAAAGACGGTAATTCCTCGATGTTCAAATGTATTAATTATCATTAACATTTTATTTTTTTAATAAAAAAATTAATAAAATTTATAAATTAGTGCAAAAAAACTGCTTTTTTGCAAATATCTCCATAAATTATTTATCAATTTTAATTGAAAAAACGGGAAAATAAAGATATTCTTGATATACATACTAATTATTTAAAAGATAAGGGAAAAAACTTAAACACAAAAAATCAAATTGTGACCATAAATTATTGTTTAAAAGAAAGGAAGGTAAAAATACGAGTACCTTTTTATTGATTCGTCATCTAGTAACCCCCACCGTTGTCTTGAAAGATTCGGATATCTGCAAAAAATGTTGCCGTAAAATCGATGATTTTTGCATAACCAGACTGGGCTGTATATCTTAAAGCATTTCTGTTAGCTCGAATATTTTGAGGTCCTGTTTGTCTAGTCTGTCAGACTCTTTAGTTATTTATACGGATGCCTCAAAGTCTATTGTTGGTACTGGGTGTGCTTTCTACATTCCATCAACTAATGCAGAAAAACTTTGTCGACTAAATCCTAGTTTTTCAATCTTTAGTGCTGAAGCTGTAGCAATATATGAAGCATTAAGATACTTTGAAAACACTCAGAATACATCTGTTACAATAGTATCTGACTCATTGTCTGTTATGTTAGCCATTGAAACTTTAAATTTTCCTAGCAATAAGTCAAATATACATGTCTTTCAAATTAAAAAAACTTGTTTATGACCTTTATAAAAACCGAAGATTTGTAACTTTTTTGTGGGTTAAAGCACATATAGGTCTTAAATACAACGAGCATGTTGACCTATTAGCTAAAAAGGCCATTGATACCGGAACGCAAGCTGATCACCAAATCTGTAGACAAGACGCATTAACAATAATTAAAAATAATATCAATAGTAAATGGAAACAATCTTGGCATATATATAGTACGCAGTCTTCCTCGCAATATGCTTCTATACAGCCTTTAATCCCAAGTGATAATTGGTTTAAAAATTATTTTGTTCCACGAAGGTATATAACATCCATAATTAGAATAAAATTTGGACACGCCTGCTATCCTAGTCATCTGTCCAAACTAAAAATCGTAAATTTAAATTTATGTCCAGACTGTCAAAAAGAAGGTGATTTAAATCACATTTTCTTCGAGTGTAAAAAATACACAACACAAACTGAAGATCTAATAAAAAATTTAGTCAACATCAAAATTTTTCCTCCGTACAATATGTGCTATCTGCTATCTCTAAATATAAGAGTTGTGAATGAATTTTTGATGGAATTTATTTGCAAAAGTAAGCTTAATATTTAATTGTAATTAGAATCCTAACCTCTGTTTTACCCCCTTTTTTATTACCTTTTATCCGTGACCCAATCTAGATTGTCTTAAAAGCAATGTCTTTATGGGTCCCTAGACGAGAAACGAGTGTCCATGTTTTATCTATTTATTTATAAACAGCAGGCACACGTACGCATTAATGAACACAAATCAGAAGAGTTCGAAGTTAAAAGAGGAGTGCGACAGGGGTGTGTATTGTCACCACTACTATTCAATGCAATACCTGCAATACCAATTTCTGAAGAAATTATGAAAAGAGCTCTTGAGGGAGAAACAGCAGGAATCAAGGTCAATGGAACACCAATTAACAACATTAGATATGCGGACGATACTATCATTATAACAGACAACCTCCGAGACCTCCAAAAGCTAATGAACAAGATAGTTGAGTATGGAGAGGAATATGGATTATCAATAAACACCAAGAAAACCAAATTTATGAGGATATCAAAAACCCAAAATAATGGTGAAAGCCTGACAATTAACGGTAGTGCTTTAGAACAAGTTGAAAACTACCACTATCTTGGCACAATAATTAATCACACAAACGATTACTCCAAAGAAATCAAAGTTCGAATTGAGAAAGCACGTACAAACTTCAATAAAATGAGAGAGGTACTTTGTGCAAGAGAACTAAAATTGGACTTGAGAGTTAGGCTGGCAAGGTGCTATATTTTCTCGACTCTGCTTTATGGGATAGAAGCATGGACACTTAACGCGTCGACTGCTAAAAAGTTGGAAGCATTTGAAATGTGGGTGTATAGAAGAATCCTGAAGATATCATGGACCGAGCATGTAACAAACAACGAAGTCATGAGAAGAATCAACAAAAGAATGGAAGTATTGGAAACCATCAAGACACGAAAGCTGCAATACCTGGGGCATGTTATGCGTAATGAGAGATACAACCTACTTCAATTGTAGGAAGAAGAAGAATCTCATGGTTGCGTAACTTGAGGGAATGGTACGGATGCACATCAATTGAACTATTCAGAGCAGCAGCATCTAAGATCAGAATAGCCATGATGATTGCCAACCTCCGTCGCGGAGATGGCACGTGAAGAAGAAGAAGATGTTTTATCTCTATCCTATCCTTAATAATAATTTTAATGCTTAAAATTTGTAATGCTACTTAAGTTTGAAATTTATATTATCTTTTTATTCTTTCTGGGTAGAAAATTTTCATGTTGTGACTGGCTGTATGGCACTTGCCTATGCCATTAAAACAAAAAAAAAATATCTTAAAGCAGAACTATGAAAACTTCTGTTTCTACCTGTACGAGATGTGGTATATCATGATGCTTATTGTAAAAATGATCGTTCGTTGCAAATTTAGCCTTTTTGTAAAAAAAAAATCAATTTCCACTGTTTTTTGTAATTTACTAACGTGATTTCAAAAATAAAACTAGTAAATGTATGCGCAAACGATTTTTAAACTGTAACGCACTCAAGCAAATAACAACGAAATCGTATTTGAGTGTCTGATGATAAAATAGATTCGCAATTATTTACATTCGTGTTTTGGAATGTTTGCTGTTCCGATGCGCCATCATGATCAAAGAGAAACCAAATTGTATACCGCTGTATGTTTTGCAGGAGACATAAATTATTAAAAAATCATTTCCAAGCTCTCGGGCGTTGACGAAAACTGTTTAAACTTGATTTAATATACAACTTGTTGTTAAATAATTAAATATTAATGTTTGGTAAATAACATTGATTGGGTTTTGTCATATAATAATCAGCTCCAATATTGTTACGTCTTTAATTAAGTTTGTTAAGCAACAAAACAGATATTGATTTACGTTATTGCTTGTTAAAAATTGAAAATAAACTGAGAAAAACTAATTTTTTTCAATATGTAGTGGAAATTCGAAATTGTTTATGATAAATAACACAGGCCTACATTTTTATTTTCATGAAAAAGTGTTTTAAGTTGAATAGGTGTCCTATAGTAAATCGGATGTGCTGATCACGAATCTGTACTTAGTTTTTTTTCCAGCACGTCAGGTTTTCAAGAAAAGTGTGTTTGAAATTTTTCATAGAAACTGCCAAAAATACTAAGAAAATATTTATTGAAACCTTATTTAATATAAAATTACACTACAAAATTGAGTTATTCTTGAAAAAAAGGATTCAGTATAACCTACTTTAGACAATATTTGGTTTTTTTTTAATAAAATCGTTCTCATTTTCCATGAAAACTGCATTTTGTGGTCTTCTTTTTATGGATTTTTGTGATCGAGTTCCTCTTCAAGGTCCAGCAGTAATCAGCCATCTTATATCCCATCTTCCTTGGTAACGTCTCTTCATCTCCTTTATATCTTGATGGAACCTGTCTTGCAGCTCCTCGCTGGCAAATTTTCGGAAAAATAGTTAATAGTCGTGGGAATTCAAAAAATTAAGTTTAACGCTGTTTCCAAGGAAACCATCTATGAGTTGTATGAAAGAACTTTATGCTACAGATTAATTCTGGGACATTGTAGTCTGTAACAATCTGTCCAATTGTAAGGTTCGAATTTGAGGGTCTACAAAAATTTGTTCTTTAAGTTTAGCTTCAGAAGGTGCAGGAAATTTGTCACACAGATATTTAAAGCGGTCAAGTTGTTTATCTAAAGCTTTGACAAACTACATCAATCCTAACTTTATGTGAAGACCAGGCAAAAGAACTAATTTTGGGTCAACTAGTGTATCACGTGGCACATTTTTTTGTCCCGGTACTAGTCTTCCTCTGAGTGGCCTCTCTTTGTTAACGTAATGTAAATTTCGTACTTGAGTATCCCACTCGCATAAGAAACTTGGATACTTTGTGAATCGAGAGTGCTGACCCAAAAGCATGGATATTATTTTGAGATATCCACAGAGTTGCAAACAATATTCGCTATACTTATTTTATTTAGCAACAGCTCAAGATTCTCATTTGTTTCTTTCAGATGCACGGAGTTACCAACAGGCACTGAGGCGCAAGTATTACCATTGTGCAATAAGACCCTCTTCAGAGTTCTCTTAGAAGAATAATTAAATAACCGCCATGATGTGGAATTGTAATTTTCAGCTCCCAGTTTCATACCTACTTCAGAAATACTATGATAATACACCCGTGAGCCCTCTTGAGAAAAATATTCTGCGAACTCTTTTTCACGATGCCTATACCACGAATATGTGGTACCTGGAACCAATAGATTTTTATTTTTCAGTTGTGATCCTAACATTTGTGCAGCATTCTTCGATAGGCACAAGTCTCTCACTAAGTCATTTAGTTCAGCTTGGATACACTTTTGAGGTTGGTCTATTTCAGGATTGAATAAATTCATCTTCATCAGCTTTTTCGTCTGAACTTTTATCTGATGTACGGATATTAATGCAGGATATTAAGCTTTCTGTATTACTGTAATTTTCTCGTAATTACCATAGGAATGCCGAAGAGTAAAGAGTTACGTGTACCTTTTGTCTATTTTCTCAGTAGTTTGACACATTGAAAGCACACTTTATGTAGAGGTCAAGGTTTGTCCTGATCGCCAAACTTTACAAGCACCATTAAGGTACTTGTTTGCACTAGTACATAATATCTCACAAGGTTTTTTTTTTAATTTTGGGAAAAAATTTGACGTGATGGGCTTAAACCAAATTCATATTCAGAACCAAGGTAAACGTATTAGCTAAGGACACATGTTAAACTCAAAACATCAAAAATCATGTCGGAAGGTGTAATTAATAATAGGAGCAAATAATACCATGGAATATAGGCAAAATTTCTTTTTTACATTTTTCGTAAATTCCTCCTATTTATACCTTTTTTTAATTGTATGTTTTTACCTATGATATTATACATACAGTACATTCAACCAATTTACACCTCTAAACGATTAATGGAATTCGCAGAAAACCTTTTCTTGTATTAAAAGGCATGGTAAACTGCACATAATCTTTTTAATTACTTATTATTGGGGGGGCCAAAACCGGACCCCCATTTTGTTTTTCAGTTTATGTGTATGAAAAATAGCAAAAAAAATATTAAAAAAGTACATACCATTTACTTTATAATGTTTTGAGTCAATTTTATTTAACTTTCATTAATAATAATTAAAAATTAATATAAAAAATATGTATTTTCCAAAATTCAGCGTTTGATGAGTTCGGAAAAGAGTTGCTAAAAGTGGACCCCCTTAAAAATTATTATTAAACTCGTACCAATAATTTTGCAAAAAAG
This sequence comes from Diabrotica undecimpunctata, assembly GCF_040954645.1. NCBI lineage: Eukaryota > Metazoa > Arthropoda > Insecta > Coleoptera > Chrysomelidae > Diabrotica > Diabrotica undecimpunctata. The sequence continues at coordinate 23,371 of NW_027312178.1, read as the reverse complement.
TATTAAATAAGAGAAAACATGATCTACTAAATAAAAGTATATTGCAACAATTTCCAATATAATACATAAAATATACAAAAATATTTAGGATAATTTTTAATTTATCTACAAAAATCGATGATGTAGGTATCTTTATCAGCCCCAGCATAATCCACATGGGCTCACAACGAACACATAATGCACAAGAAAAAAAAAAGATTCATAGAAAGAAAAGATTCCAGAAAAGATACTAATTTCATCTTCGGTGTCTGATTCTTTTATATTTTTTTCAAAATTTAGACATTTTCTAGAAGGTCCTGCTGCCGAAAAACTCTGAGATAGCGCGGTTGCTTTTAAAACGTTAAGCACGTTCTTGCTGCTTAGTTTTTATGGCTACTTTAGCTTTTTAACATTCCATCAACTTGGATTTATAAGATGTGATGATTGTTAAACTCCAGGCTTTCCGTCCTCTATTAGTGGACCTTTTTTGGATTTTTGGAATTGGAGTGATCTCGAACGGCCTTATCATAGACGATTTTGGACTATGAGGATTGTCAAATGTAGATGGTAACACAGGATCGCCCTGACCTGCCGAAGATGTTGACGGGTGATTCGGGTCAAACTCTGCATTAATTTGTGATTCATCCATCGTAATAACACATTGTTCACTGATCCCTGTAAAGCTTTTATTACCTGCCGTTTTTTGCTTTGACATGGATTCGTAGAAAGACGAATCTCGCATTTTGCTTGCTTCTTCAATATATTCGGCATCAGAAAACAGCTCTTTGCTTCGTGGTTATATAACTGTGGCTTTAAACCCATTGACTGCAATTTTAGCTGTTTGACATTAAATGCATGCTTTGCCAAAGGGCTCCATTACATCAGAGGCTGTAAGTAGCCGTTCATGGTTTCTTAACCACTGCCTTATTTCCTCACTGTAATAAGTAGACTTCGGCAAATATGCAAATAAAAATGTAGAAAATATGCGCATAAATATGCACGTGTTTACCCGAAAATATGCAAATATTTTACAAAATCTGCATACAAATAAATAAAAAAATCGTAAAATAGTAACAATTTTATTTAAAAAAAAAGTGTACATAACTAAATATTTCCTACTATTCATTAAGATTTACATTTATTTTAAGTAACTACATCATTTTTAAAGTATGAATAAACTTATTTAGAATTATGGTAACAATAAATGACCAAGTGGTGTTCAAAATTTTCTAACAAAAACTTGTGGCTTCTGTCTGAGTACATATATTTATATATGGAAAAACTTCGTTCAACATCAACTGATGTAACGGGAGCATTTTTCAAACTAACCAAAACATTTGGTTCTAAATTAATTGTTTCCGATATATTTCCAGCTAGAACACTGACTACTTCAGAAAGAATATGGTAACCTTTATTTTTTTTCATAGTAGCTTCAAATTTTTTTAAAATATCTTTTCCAATATTACCTCTAACGTTCCGACAACATGACGCAAATTCTTTTATTAATGCTGTACTTTCGAACAATGACAGTTTTGGTGATTCTAACTGAGTAATTGTTTTTTGAACAAAACTAAAATTTGATTTTATAAATGAAAGTTCTTGTTGAAGCAACTTACTCTGAAAAGTTTGTTTAGAACCCAAAAGAGATTGGGAACTTTCATCTGTTAACGTATCAATTATGTTCTTTATTTTAACAAAATGATCTGCATAAAAATTAGCTGCTTCTAACCATGTTCCCCATCGCGTTAAAATAGGTTGTTGTGGAAGAGGAATGTTAGGTAGCATTTCTTTATAAAGTTGAATTCTTATAGGAGATTTAAGAAATACTTTTTGACACTGGATATCATGGTATTTACAAGAGGAAACTTTTTTCGTATTTCCTCTGCAACTCTGTTTAATCCATGCGCTACACAAGTAACATGTATTAAATCTGGGAAAAATATTTTTAAATTTTGTCCTGCTTTCACCATATAAGGAGCAGCATCCGATAAAATAAGCAGTAATTTATTAGAAGGAATAGTTGTCGGAAGAAAAAAAGTTGCTAATGTTTCTTGTATAAAACGCGAAATTGTTAAAGCATTTGTTTTCTCAAGTTGCTGGCATGAAATAAGATAAGATTTTGGTAAGGTATCTTCTTTAAGAACACCAATCAATAAATGAGCAATATACTTTCCTGAGGAATCAGTGGTTTCGTCTACAGATATGTAAAAATAATTATCTGCAATTTCTTCCTTAATATTAATTAACACCGACGAGTATAGCCCGTTCACATTATTTCTTCTTAGAGACCGATCACTTGGAACATTAAGTTTGCAATATTTTTTTAGAAACGAACTAAAATTTACATTTGCTAATTTTGAAAGCGGTATGTTTGCAGACACTAATGCGCGACACAAGTCTTCATTAAAAGTTTCTTGCTCATCTAATTTTTTTGAAGTAGATTGGAAACATTTAGCCATTGAAGTTTGATGTTTTCCTCCTATTTTTCCTTTTTTTGCAATGTGTGAAGCAGTTCTCACATGTTGGTCTTTCTGAAATTTCTTCTCACATGCTATCTATAAATAAAAATAAAAACCTTTATTTCAACCCAACCTTTAAAATATAAAAATATACAAGGTGTTTTTGGTTAATCAAATAACTGGTTTGGAAAAAAAAAACACTCGCTAAGTGTTTTAAATGCAGTATTAATCCACAAATTAGTTTTTGTTACTAACTATTAGTACATCATATAACTTATTTTAAATTCAACAAAAGTTTTTTTTTTTGTTAATTCAATTACAATAAAAATAATTGTGTTTTAGAATAGCTGACTTCATAAAAAAAAGTAAAGGTGAAAAATTTTTCTAAATACATACCATTGTATTGTACCATGGACAATTTTTTCTCACTAAAGGAAGCTATTTTTCATTTAAAAACAACCTACGAGTACTAAATTTCAAGTAAATACGTTTATTGGTTTTAAAGTTATTGTTGTTATTAACTAAAAGAATTTAATTTTTTTTAATTTTAACACACTGTATCTCGAAAAGTAAATAAGTTCGACCCCTCATTAACTATATCGTTTTGTTCAATTTTTCGAGAAGTATCTACCAGAGAAAAACCCAACACAGAGAAGCGACAGCTCTTTGAAGTTACGTGGCCAAGCCGCCAATGACAGCTAACAACCAGAAAATTAATAGTCAGTGGGCATATCACACAATATAAATTCTTCGAGCGTAGGCGCAAAATTTCGGGCCAATGTTTTTTAAATGCATTCATTTTTTCCGAATCCTGAAAAAACTAATAAGTATTTTTGAAAAATTTAAACGCAGAGTGAAAGACTACATTATTACTGAGGGCCGAAAGTCCCTGAAAACTTCTATAATATTTATTTTAATAAGTTACAGGGGTGAAAGAAAAAGAGAAAATTTAGTGTGATTTTTAATTTGAAATATCTCATTCAAAAAAACTTTTTGTTTATTCTAAGGGACTTTCGGCCCTCGGTAATAATGTAATCTTTCATTCTGTATTTAAATTTTTCAAAATATTTGTTAGTTTTCTCAGGATTCGAAAAAAAAAATGATTGCATTTAAAAAGAATTGGCCCGAAATTTTGCGCCTACGTGAACCTCAGCGTGAAAATATATCAGCATAAAATATTGCTTTCGAAAAATATGATTTTTTAACTTAAATGTACACAAACCTAAAACGATAATCTTCTTTGGTGGTTCTTCGATATCTTCACCGTGGTTAATTGTGTTTGTCGTATTATATGAAAATATTGAAGGTACTGCGTCATGCGCCAATGTTTTTCTTCTATTTCCTTTTACAATAACATTATCTTCAAAATGCAGTTCACAAATCCTATAATTATTATAAAGTGAATCCATTTTGAATAACAAATCTTCTCGTCTGCAAGCTTCTATCCACACTTTGGCACTACAAATTTTTAACAGAACAAATTTTAAACAAAGAACTTTGTCTGTATTTATAAATAATACTTTATTACTTACAATTATAAGAGTATTAGCACTGTTATTCTATGGTATTAGTATATTCTAAGTATATTGTAAGTAATGAAATATTTAACTTTTGTCAATATCTAATCTTAATAAATTTTCAGTTTTCTCCTGATGAAGTCACAAAAGTGTCACTAAATATTGAGATATACAACAAATAAAGTTTTAATATTTTTTATTTGTAATTCCCATTTAAAACTCCTAAATATTTTATGTATTTCGATCCATATATTTGATCTTTTTTATTTATATTTAACGAATTAAAAATTGGCAGAAAACTTTTGTATATAGCAAAAAGTAGATGAGTACCTATTTAGTTTTTTCATAATTTAATGTAAGTTTGTTTATTTGCAACCATGTTTTTGCAATTTTGAAGTCTTGTTCTGTTGGAATTTTAAGATTTTCCCAATTATCGGTCTAATTATGTTTCCAACAATTTTTAGTTTGAGCATTTTAGTAATTTCTTTGTTTCGTTTAAGAGCGTAGACGCAAAATTTCAGGCCAATGCTTTTTAACATTTTTTTGGAATCCTGAGAAAACTAACAAATATTTTTGTAAAATTTAAACACAGAATGAAAGATTACATTATTACCGAGGGCCGAAAGTCCCTTAGAATAAACAAAAAGTTTTTTTGAATGAGATATTTGAAATTAAAAATCACACTAAATTTTCTCTTTTTTTTCACCCCTGTAACTTATTAAAATAAACATTATAAAAGTTTTCGGGGACTTTTGGCCCTCAGTAATAATGTGGTCTTTCATTCTGCTTTTAAATTTTTCAAAAATACTTATTAGTTTTTTCAGGATTCGAAAAAAATGAATACATTTAAAAAACATTTGCCCCAAATTTTGCGCCTACGCTCTTAAATCAAATATTCCCGTGTATAAAACCCTCTATATATTTTTATTTCTTAAAAATACTATATTCGTATTGTTATTGTCTTCGAGCGCGCCGACATTTGGCCACCATCTGTTGATTTTTTGACCTAGCCTTCGGAGACTTGCGTCTTTCAATAAAAGAAAAAGCACTGTCACCAAATTTAATGTTTTCAGTTTGAACTAGGTATCCCTTGGCAGACCAAAGTTTATTTTTTTATAGCTCGGACAGATACGTCGGCGTCGGCTTACTGTTCGAAAGTCAAACCAATACTATTATGTAATTAGTAATAACTAATAATAATTACAAAGCAATAGTAATTACCTGTTATTATTCTTAGGAAATCTAAATAAACTTATTCCTTTTCCTGTCACAGATGAACATCCGCGAATCGCACAAATATATCCAGCCATTTTAAATATAAATTAAACTTTTAACTATAAACTATAACTATAAACTTATATATTTAACTATAAACTATAACTATAACCTTTTAACTATAAATAAATTATATAAATGGTCAAATGCACTTGTTGCGTCGAGTATTTACCATAGACGCCTACGGACTATCGAATACAACCAGAATTAAAGAATAAGCACGTGTTTTTGACAGTAATACAACCAGAATCGGGCATGCGTATACAAAAATGGTACCCGCTTTTGGACCGCTGTGTCGCTTCTATGTGTCTCTGTTATTCTAGGTATCTACAGTCAAACGTTGTAAGTGTCATTTGGAAACACCCTGTATGTATGAAATACTAGATATTTAATAGAAAATTATTAGATACTTACAATTTTGCCACAGACTGAACAGTAGATTTTTCCCATATCCATAGACAGCTCTTTATAAGGTTTAATCCAAGTTGAAGCACTGGTTGTTTTAGGCATTATAAAATCACAATCTTCCTTTTTGTTACGCACAACGAGTGTTTACGCTTTGAATATCAAAACAAAAATGATTTACAAATCTGAGCATCAAATTAGAAATGTTTAGGTACCTAATTCAATAAACTGGGAGATTTTGGAAAATCCCTAAATTAGGAACAAAACTATTAGCCGTTTACCTGCTGTTAAGATACAATAAATTGTAGATAGATTTGGGGATTAGATCATAAAATGCAAATGAGCGAACCCTTAGCGATTATCCAATAACTGAATGCCTCAGTGACCGAGACTTTCTAAGAATGTTGAGGGCTACTTAAATTGATCTTCTTTGAAATTGTAAATGTTTTGTACCTGTAGTGATTACGTACTTAGATCATTTCTTGATTAAAATGACTACAAAATTTTATACAAGAATTGAAATAAATTGGTATGTTTAAAAATTTTCAAATACAGTATAAAATCTGAACTTTTATGCACTTTATGCAAACTTTTATACAAATATGCCAAAATATGAAATATTTGCATAAAATATGCACAATATGCAAAATATGCAATATGCGTATTTGCCGAAGTCTAGCAATAAGTTTTGGGACAACCCATGAGACTTTTGTCCAAAGGTTGAAGTTTGTGTGAGAAGTGAGGTGGTATGGACACAATGGTAACATGGTGTCTTTTTGCCATTGAGTGAAGTAGTTGATTGAATCCAACCTGAAGGATGCACTGCAAAAATTGTTCCTGATAGAGCTCCTTTTTTCAATTGTTCACTTTTCATATTTTTCTCGGAAAATTACTAAAGAAGGGGCGAATGATCCAGTGACATTCATACAAGCAACAATCATTATAAGGGCTCCACGTTCTCCTGATATTAGGGCAGTAACCTGCCTTTCTTGTAAGGCCTATAATTTTGGGTATTTTAGACTGCACCACACTAATTCCGCTCTTGTCTACGTTATAGATTCTATAAGAAGTAAATTCATTTTTAACGTATAAATTCTCCAGAAGTTGATAAAATTTCTGCGTGTTTTTCTTATTGAACCCAAGAGCCCTGCTATAAGATGTTCCAATGGGCTTTCTTTCTGAGCTATTTCTTTTTTAAATGGATGATTAATGTCATTTCTCTGGGCCATCTGCGCGGCCATTATTCTTAAATCACTTCTAGTGGGTCCAAAAAACGATCCTTTCATTGCACAACAATATTGGACTAGCTCGTCTTCCAGATTTTCGCCCACTATTGTAGGTCTGCCTCTTTTTGTTTTTGCTGCTTCAATAGGCGTACCATACTTATCCTTGCTTAATCTCATCAGTGTTTTCTTCGACACATTAAAATGTTTACTCGCCTTTTTCCACCCCGTCTTCTTATTTCGAACTGCATCAATGGCCTTAGTCATTTTAGGACTCCACTTTCGACCTTTCCATTTAATTGATTTTGAATCTATAACAAAATTGCAAGACATAGAAATGTGTACATTTATAACAGCGGAGTTTTAAATCTAAAAAATAAGGGGTCCGATTTAGGCAACTACAGGGGGTCCGGTTTAGATGACTAGCATACATTTTACTAATGTTATAATTTTTAAACCAAACCATTACATGAACTGTATTTATGAGAAACAATAACCTCAAACCTTATTATTTAAAAAAATATATAGATTGAATAGCTTACCTGCTGATATCTAGGAGAAATAATGAAAAATATAACACAACGTAAAAACTTTCCACACAATCAACACACGTTCAGGACGACTGGCCAAGTGACGTAGCCGGCTTGTGTGCTTCACCACTGAGTCATGGAACTCTAGTATACTACCATTTGCACTCATTGCCACCACGATTCAAATTAAAACGTACTTAGAAGGCCAGGGCTGCAGATTTAGGCACTTTCCTCTACTTTATTTAGAATATTTTTGCCTGTATTATCAGTTAGAGTTAATTTGTATAAAATAAGGAGCAAAAATTTTAATGGAATTTTAAATATTATTGTTTATTTGTAAATTATTATGTAAATAACATTATTATACACAATAGTGTACTTCTGATTATTTAAATCTATAAAACATTATCATCGTTACTAAATTCAGTACCACTATCATTATGTAAATCTATATTCACTGGATTAATTTTAGTAATTTTACTTTTTCGGATCCACCACTCTTCTATTAATTTTTCACATTTATTTATAGTTTTGGCTCATATTTTTGGAGTTGCAGTTTTAAAAACTTTTTGCCACATTTGCCTAACTGCATCGTCACAGCATCGAACATGATTATCATAAACCCCAGATATCTTCGATGAGAACTGGCAGTACTACGACGGTAACCGTAGTACTCGACGTCCATAACTTGATATAATTTGGCCAACTGTTGGTTTTTCATTGCGTTTCGAAATTTCCAGTAACTCTGATTTGAAGGCGTATTTCGGAAAATTAGTATTATTTTTAACTAACCAATTTTTATACTCGGTAAGTTCCACGACTGTTTTGGTTGTTCCTCCAAAATTTCCGAATGATAAGGTGCATTATCTAAAACTAGAACTGATGGTTAACTCAGACTAGGTAAACACTTTCTCCTCAAGCCATTTAACAAACATATCTGGCAATTAGCAAATTTTTATTTGAAAGAAAAAAATATGTGTATTTTGCTTTCGTTATTTGTGTGTTTTATTGATTTTATGCTGTCGTCTTGCCAAATTCTTTCACCCTTTGCAAATCCATGTCTCATCTAAGTATACGAATGTTGCATTTTCAGATTTAAGGCTAAATACTAATATTATACAACAAACAAAACAGATCAAAGTTTGACTATGGACTGTGTTGTTATTATAGTTTTATGTATCTAATTTTTGTTTTATTTTAAAGAAAATACAGTTTGCCAATTATTGGATAAACATAATACAAAAAAATCTGAGCGTAATAAGGAAAGATGAATATTTCTTTATAGAGCAAACTGATATTTTAAAATGATACACAGAAATTTTTTAAAACTGAAATCCGGCAATCTCCTAAATAATCTCATTGATAATTTAAATTTAGTCTTACTAAACACTGGCAAATCTACTAGGTTCAATTCATACAATGGTACATTTTCTGCCATAGATCTCTCTTTATGCAGTCCGTCGCTAGCTCCTTTATTATATTGGGACACATTGGGGTATTTATATGATAGTGATCACTTCCCTATCACGATAACCATAAACACTAATGATAAATCAACTTTTCCAATTCACCAGACATGGAAAATAAAGTCAGCTGACTGGAATTTATATCGAACACTGATAGAAGAACAAACAAACAAATATAATTTAACCAATAACGCAAACCAAAACCTGGAAATATTTAATAACATTATTATTTCTGCAGCAACAATCGCAGTGGGAAAAACAAAATCGAGTCAAAGGCAGCCAGTTCCTTGGTGGAATAACGAAATTGCACAATCACTCACTTTGTCTAAACACGCTTTTAACGTTTACAAACAACATAAAACTATCGAAAACCTTTTAAGGTTTAAAAATCTCAGAGCTCAAAGCAGACAATTAATCAAAAAAGCAAAACGAGAAAGTTGGAAAAAGTACGTTTCTTCAATAAATCCTTCCACTCCCTTAGGCAACATATGGAACAAAGTCCGTAGAATAAAAGGTACAAAATACTTTCGAGGTATAGATACTCTATCATATAATAACCAAATGCATTCAAACAAAGAAGATATTCCAGAAATACTAGCAGATATATACGAACGTAATTCTAGTGATTCTAATTACAGCCTATCCTTTCTAGAGCACAAAAAACTAACGGAGTCTTCAAATATACAAATCACAGAGAGTGGCAATCCAATAAACAAACCAGTAAGTCTTCAAGAATTAGAATTTTGTTTAAGTGCTAAAAATTCGAGTCCAGGACCTGATGATATCCACCCTCTTTTCTTACGAAATCTTCCTCTGAATGCAAAGCTAATATTAGTTGATATTTTTAATAATATTTTTATTCATCATGACTTTCCTGATCTATGGTCGCAAGCAAATATAATTCCAATCCTTAAATATAATAAACCAAAAGACGATCCAAATTCCTATCGTCCAATATCACTTACGTGTTGTACCTGCAAACTTTTAGAAAAAATCCTTAATTATCGTCTTAAATGGTACCTCGAAAACAATAACCTAATAAGTATCAGACAAAGTGGATTTCGTACGGGTAGATCCACAACAGACAATCTAATAACACTTGAATCAAGTATACATGAATCCTTTCTGCACAACCAAAAACTTATTGCCGTGTTTTTTGACATAAGAAAAGCGTTTGACACAACATGGAGACATCTTATACTAAAAACACTTCAAGAATGGGATGTTCAAGGGCACATGTTGTCCTTTATTAAGAATTTTCTAGAAACACGAACTTTTCGAGTCAGAACCAATGGATTTACATCCTCCAGACGAGTACTTCAAAACGGCACTCCACAAGGATCTACTCTAAGTCCTACTCTTTTTCTAGTTGCAATAAATAGTATTATACATCAAATAAAACTACCTGTATTTACTAGCCTATATGCAGATGACTTAGTCATTTATCTAAGAACAAACAATGTAACTCTGGGAACACATATACTGCAAACTACCTTACACACAATTGAAAGCTGGTCGCAAAACACGGGTTTTATATTCTCTAGTGAAAAGACACGTTATTTAATTTTTAGCAAAAGAAAAAATTATCCTAATGTTCAATTAACACTAAATGGAGTTGTTTTGAAACAAGCAGAAGAAATAAATTTCTTAGGACTTTCTTTTGAACGTAAATTAAACTGGGAAACCCACATCACCAATCTGCAACGTTCTTGCCAATCCAGAATTAATCTACTAAAGATGCTGTCAAATACCTCTTGGGGGGCAGATACAACAACCTTACTTACTCTATATAGATCACTAATACGAAGTAAACTAGACTACGGCTGTTTATGCTACGATACTGCTAACAAAACATCTTTAAAAAAACTTGACTACATTCAAAATATGTGCTTGAGATTAGTTTTAGGTGCCACAAGAACTAGTCCAGTAAGTAGCTTACAAGTTTTGGCTAATGAACTGTCCTTAAGCCAACGAAGGCAACTCCTATCACTAAATTACGTTGCCAGAATTTCAGCAAACAACAGCATCGTAACCTACTCAACAATACTTTGCAGAACAAATATAACGTCCGATCTTTACAGAAACATTGCAATAAAAAAACTACCATTTCCCGAACGAATAAAACGTATTGGTCTTAATTTAGAACAGTTCAGTCTTACTATGCCTATTCATGTAAATGTTCCTCCTTGGATGATTAAACATCCAAAAATAGACACGTCTTTAAAAGAACTCCCGAAACATTCCACACATCCTTTCCTTATACAGCAAGCTTATAAAAATGTAATATCCAAATACCCAACAACCCATCAAATCTTCACTGATGCTTCCAAATGTCATGAAGGACATGCTGCAGCCTACATCTACGAAAACGTCAAGTCTACCATACGAATCCCAACAAATTGTTGTATATATACCGGAGAACTTACGGCAATTCATCAGGCCGTGAAAAAATGTTGTTCTATCAATGAAAGCAAATTTGTTATCATCACCGATTCAATGAGCGCATTACTTGGAATAAAACAGCTATATACAACTCACGCCATACTTCTCAAGATCAAAGAAGAGTTATCTTATCTACAGACTCAACAAAAAGATATTTCCTTTATCTGGGTACCTTCCCATATGGGAATAAGTGGTAATGAGGAAGTGGACTCTCTGGCAAGCAATGCAACCACCGACCAAAGTATTGCTATCATAAATCAAATGCCTTGGACTGATCACAAAGTAAATATCAAAGCCCACGTATACAGAGCGTGGCAAACTACTTGGGATCACACTGCTAATAAACTCAAAGAATGTCTAAGTCAAGTAGGAACCAAACTCATCTTACCAAATAATAGAAAAGACCAAGTCATCATTAACCGACTCCGAATAGGACATACTTTCCTTACACACAAGCATATCTTCAACCAGGAGGCTGCTCCGTTGTGTACCAAGTGCAATACTCAGTTGTCAGTGAAACATATAATTGTTGAGTGTCCAGTGTACCAGAACGAAAGAATCGCGTGTGCCCTTAGTGATAATTTAAAAAGTATACTAACGTCAAATTTACAGTCTTTATTAAGTTATCTTAAAATGACTAACATATATACCAGATTGTAAAAAATATTTTTTTTATGCAACAATATGTATCTTACTGTTTGTGTATGTCCCCCCGCTAATAACCCTTAGTGGTTGATGCGGGTATATTTGTTTAAATAAAAAAAAAAAAAAAAAAACTGAAATCCGCCACTGAATTTTACAAAAGTAATTGGATATTTTAAACTGAAAATAATTTAATACACTAATATAAATATCAGCAATTTTTTATGTCTGACAGTTTAATTATAAAAACAATATTTTCATTTAAATAGCACAGTAGTATTTACAACCTCAATAAACAAATGTGACATTCTTTTGATTGGATATGATAGTATTCCAATAAATTTATTGCTTTTATATTTTTTGGTGCATATACGAAATATCGGGAAATATCGGGAAATATCGGGAAATATATTTATTTAAACTGATAATGATCAAAACAAATCCAAATAACAAATTTTTGGTTTAATTAGAATGAAAAGAACTGCAGCATAATTTCCAATATGTCACTTTAAAAATATGGATTACTGTAATTACAGTTGTTCATTCACGAAATATTTTTTGCTCTATAGTTTAGTACAAATACTTTTTAATAACAATAATGACACGGTAGTGCATAACGTAATTGGAAATATTTAAAATCATAGGAAAACCGCTAACTTATTGTACTTTTAACATGTCCTTGTAGCTTTTAGTAAGCTGGGTTTTTGCAGTAAACTCAAATCGCCATCGTTGAAAAGTCTTTTTACTTCTTAGTAGTGCAAAGGTCGCTACAATCGTGAAGTAGTATTCTTCTTCTTCTTCTTCATGTTCCGTATCAGAATTATCCGACGTTGGTGAATTGCAAACGCTTCTCGATCTTCTGCCACATCGAATAATTGGCAGGTGTATGGGAAATGGGATAAAGGTCGATTTATACATATCCGTGCCATGTCAACAAAAGACACAACAAATAAGCACTCTGCTAAAACACCCAAATATAAAAGGAGAACTAACGTTGAAAATTAACGAAGAGTTAAGCAAAACAATAATCAATGATAATGAAGATTCCAACGAAAAACGGTAAACATTTAAGAACACATTAATGATGCCAATTAAAGATACGCTGAGTAGTCACAAAATCGATGAAGCTAAGAATCCATGGATGACAGATGAGATCCGGCAACTAATGGACAAAAGAAGATCATACAAAAACAAAAATGTAAACGAATACAAAGCCACACACAAGGAGATCAGGATAAAAATACGGGCAGCTAAAGAGAAGTGGTACAAGGACAAATGTTCAGAGATAGAAGAACTCCACAGAAATCATGACAGTTTTGAATTGCACAAAAAAATTAAAGAATTAGCAGGTATAAGACGGTTCAACGATAGTAACACCCTGGTTGATACGAATGGTAAAATAATATCTGATATCAAAGGCAAACTAAACAGATGGAGAGAATACGTCCAAGAATTATTTGAGGACGACAGGACACAACAAGATAGCATGAACGATTGCGTGGAACATGATATAGGTCCAAATATAACTAAGGATGAAATAATACATGCAATAAATCTGGCAAAATCTAATAAAACTGCGAAGCCTGACACAATTTCAACTGAAATAATTAAATTAATATCAGAAGATTAGATCAATGTATTAGTAGACTTATATAATACTATATATAATACGGGTATTATTCCGAGAGATTGGCTCAAATCAACATTTATTACATTACCAAAAAAACCTAATGCAAGGGAATGTAATGACCACCGTATAATTAGTATAATGAGTCACACACTAAAAATATTCTTAAAAATGATCAATTTAAGAATTTTCAGAAAAGTGGAAGAAGACATCACTGAAACCCAATTTGGATTTAGGAATGCCATGGGTACACGAGAGGCATTATTTGGATTTAACGTCCTCATGCAAAGATGTATGGATGTAAACCAACCACTCTGTTTGTTTTATTGATTACAATAAGGCGTTCGATAAGGTCCGACACAACCGTCTTGTACAGTTACTTAAAGATAAACACATTGACAAAAAAGACTTACGAATAATAACTCATCTCTACTTTAACCAAACAGCAAAAGTCAGAGTAGGCAAAGAACTTTCGGAGGAAGTAGAGATAAAAAGAGGCGTAAGGCAAGGTTGCATACTCTTTCCCTTATTGTTCAATCTATATTCGGAAGAAATAATTAAAAAATCACTAGAAAATGTAACAATTGGAATAAAAGTCAACTGCAGACCCATCAACAATATCAGATATGCCGATGATACTATACTAATTGCAGAGAATATACAAGATCTACAGACACTTTTAGATAATGTAGTAAATGCTAGTGAGGAAAGAAGACTAACGCTTAATGCTAATAAAACAAAATTTATGACAATTTCCAAAATACAACAACAAGACATTTTAAAAATAAGAGGGGTTCCAATAGAAAAAGTAAAAAAATACAGATATCTTGGTACAATTATTAATGAAAATAACGAGTATACAGAAGAAATAAAAATGAGAATTGGACAAGCTAGAGCAACATTTAATAAGATGAGAAAAGTATTATGCAGTAGAGATCTTAGTTTGCAACTCAAAATAAGAATATTACGTTCATATGTGTTTTCGGTGCTGCTGTATGGGATGGAGGCCTGGACCTTAAAGAAAGTGGTGAGCGATCGACTTGAAGCATTCGAGATGTGGACCTACCGAAGAATATTAAAAAGAAGTTGGGTAGACCGAATATCAAATGTTGAGATCCTCAGAAAGATAAAAAAGGAAATGGAAATCATGAATACGATTAAGATAAGAAAGTTACAGTATCTCGGCCACGATATGAGAGGGGATAAATATGTGTTGCTACAAACCATAATGCAGGGAAAAATACAGGGAAAACGAAGTATTGGAAGAAGACGCATCTCTTGGCTCAACAATCTGAGAAAGTGGTATAATTGCAGTTCCGTCGACTTGTTCAGAGCTGCAATCTCAAAAGTGAAAATAGGTGTTCTTTTGTGGAATGTAACAAGGAAGAAAAATGTTCAAAGTTTAAGCTATCACCTGGGTTTAAACCAGAATCACAATTCGCTATACTGCGAAATACTTCACAAAGTGGGGGTGAATTCTAAAATTTCCATTATTTATTTGTTAGATCTGCTTCATTAAATTTGCTGATATTTATACAAAGGGAAGGATCTTTCTGTTGTATTTTAATAATAAATTTTTTGCTCAGATAATCTTTTCTATATTTTAGCAGCATTTCTAAAGCTTTAACATGTAAAGCATTAATTGGAGTTGATTTCGTAGCGCCTAAACCAGGGGTGGCCAACCTTTTTAAGTCGAGTGCCAATATGAGAACAAAAAAAATTTGGCGTGCCACTAAAATTTTTCGACATACTAACATTAATAATATACGGTACAATATGTATTTCTTATGTAAATTCCACATTTTTCCGTTTAGTCAAGATAGTGGAGGTTTAAAAAATAACGTAATAAGTAAAACATAACAACAAACTTACTTTATTGTTAATAAAAATAAAATAAAAACGTTAAACAAAAAAACTTAAATATTTTCTTATTATCTAAAATTCAAATTATTAAACAGTTACTTATTTAATGTGGTATTTGAACTTGTATTTTTTTAATTAATTCATCTATATTGGGATTAATTTCGGAACTAGCCAACAGAATTAGATTTTTTAAATGCATGTCAGTTAATCGTGACCGATATTTTGATTTTATTATGTTCATAATAGAGAACATTTGCTCACAAACGTACGTTGAACCAAATCTACAACAATATCTTAGAGCTAACTCGTGTAAATTAGGAAAATTGTTTGCTGGTACAAATTTCCAAAATTCAATATAATTGGGATCAGTAACAGTTGAAATAATTTCCCTATATTTGGTTTTTAGTATAGTGTGGTTCTGTAAATCAATAATTTAGATCTGTATTTCAGCTGAGTAACAATTGATATCTTGCAGAGAAATAGAAAAAGGATTTATGAAAAGGTCAACATTCATTTTGTCTTTTTGAAAATCTTCAAACCGGGTATTGAATGAACCTAGCAAAATAGATATAAGGTTTTTAAATTTGTCATAATTTGGAGTTCTACTGACCTTGTTGGCTAATTCCTGCATTAATGTGAAATGTGTCAATCTCTGTTCTGCAAAATCGTTACAAAAAAGCATAAGTTTATTCACAAAAGAAGATATATGACCAACTAGAGTAGAAAAAATACAATTTTTTTCCCTGTAATCTTAAATTTAATAAATTTAAATGTCTCATAATATCAGTGAGAAAAGCTAAATACCAAAGCCAATCTTTATCATTAAGTAACGAGCACTCACTAGGTAGTTCATTGTTTTCTTGCAAATATTTTAAGACGCACTCCTTCAAGTTCCAAAACCTTTCGAGTGCATTTCCTTTGGAGAGCCAGCGCACACTGCAATGGAGAAGTAACTCTCCATCTTGCTCCGTTTCTTCCGCGAACAGTTCTCGAAATTGTCGTCGATTCAATGCCCGAGCTCGTATTTTGTTAATGCAGCGTGTTACAGGGTCAACAACAGATGACATGTTTAGTTCCTTGGCACAAAGAGCTTCCTGGTGAATAATACAATTGTACTTTAAAACTTTTCTTCCCAAATAGTTTTCCAGTAATGTAACAAACCCCTTTAGTCTACCAACCATGCAAGGAGCTCCATCTGTACAAACACTATCTAATTTTGACCATTTAACTTTGTTGACTTCGATTACGTTTTTAAGCTGTTGAAAAATGTCCTCTCCTGTTGTTGTGACTAGTTGGCGCAAATCCAGAAGCTCTTCGGCATTTTCAAAATTATCATTGGTATAACGGACAAAAATGCTTAACTGCGCATTTTCTGTGTTGTCACAACTTTCATCCAACGCTAAAGAAAACAATTTGCAGGATTTTAATCCACTTATAATTTGGGAAACAACATCCTGGCCCATATCATCTATACGGCGCATGACTGTATTTCGGGATAATGCAATATTATCGACCATATTTTTGATCTTTACATCTCCCACATTTTTAGCAAATATTGCCAGACTATTTTGAATTATCTCCTCTCCATCAGAGTAGGCTTTTTTCTTCCGGGCTAACAGCAGAGAAAGTTCATATGATGTTTTAACCATAGTTTCCATTTCATCACTTCTCTTCTGAAACAGTGACTGTTGGCTGGCTAGGGTTTTCTTTTTTTTTCAATAAAGTCGGCTCGCAAATGTGAACCAATAGGATATTTGTTGCTGAAGTCCTTATGCAGTTGTTTATAATGTCGTTCCAGGTTAAATTTTTTCGGAACTGCTACAGACAATCCACATATCAAACAAACAGGCTTTGAAGTATTACGATTAGTAAATAAAAATTGTTCTTCCCAAGCAGGTTGAAAATCGCGAATTGCAATATCATCTTCGTATTTTCGTTTTGAAGTCGAAGGCTTACTCTTGGACATATCGAACAAATACTTTTAAAATTTTAAAGAAACAATGCGCGATGACAAAATGTGCACATACAACGGGGCAGTTTAAAATAAACTAAGCAAGGGTAACGCAGTCCTATTGCACATTACGACAGCTAGGATCACGTGCACCAATCGCAGCAATATCGCTCGCCAGAGGATGCAATGATGCCGCATTCTATCGTAACTTCCGTAAACCTACCAAGTTTCTTCTTATTATTTTTTGTTTTTCAAGTTTTAATTTTTTTGAAAGTGTTTTAATCCAAAACGCTACGCGTGCCACTGATAGGACTCAATCGTGCCACAGAGTGGCACGCGTGCCGCGGGTTGGCCATCCCTGGCCTAAACAAACCCGTAGAACTGTATTTTGCATGATATCTATTGTGCTTAGAATCCAATCAAATGCAGAACCATCAATAAATTAATTAATTAGTTTATACGTTCTACGCCGTCTACTGATTTCCAGTCTCCATTTATTTCGGTCGTTCCAAAGGTTTTCTTCAACTCCCCTCTCCCTTAAGTCTTTATCGGTTCCTTCTCTCCAACTTAATCTCGGTCTACCTTACTTTCTTTTTACATGCGCTGTCGAGTTCAATACTTTCTTTGGTATTCTGCGCTCATCCATTCTTTGGACGTGTCCATACCATCTTAGTTGATTTATTCTGATGTCCTCTGTTATATTGTGCTAAGCATCCAGAATTTCTCGTATTATTTCGTTTCTAACTCCGTCTTATTTTGATTTTCCAGACGCTCTTCTCCAGAAGTCCATTTCTGTTGCTTCTAATGCTTTTAAGTTTTTTCCCTTCAGTGGCCATACCTCACTTCCAAAGATAACAATCCTTTTTATAATACTGTTATAGATTTTGTGTTTGTTTTCTTTGGAGATTGTTTTGTCGTACTGTTTAATTGTCTAATGGCTTATCTTCGCTGGTTATTTCTATGTTTAATTTCTTCGTCTGATTTGGCATCGTTGGATATTTGCATGCCTAAATATTTGTATTTTTGACAGTGATTTATTTCTTGCTGTATTTCTTCCAAGATTAGATTTTGTTGAATTCCCCCAATACACATGTATTCAGTTTTCTTAGTATTTACTTCTAGTCCCCATAGTTTACATTCTTCGACAAGTTTACGGGTCATATATTCGAGGTCTTCATAGTTTTGGGCCATCACTATCTGGTCGTCTGCAAAACTCAATGTGTACAATATTGCGTCGTTTAGAAAAATTCCCACGTTTTCACGTCTTTATCGCTTGCTCCGAGTAGATCTTAAACAAAGTAGGAGACAGGCAGCATCCTTGTTTGAGTCCTTTGCTGGTAGTGAAACCCTTGGTTACCTCCTGACCTTTTTATTTTACTTGTGTAGTTCTTGTAGAGGTCTTGAACAGCCTTGATTAAGGTTACACTAATGTAATATAGTATACTACATTATTGTAAATGTAGTATAGAACATAGTAGTGTACTTTTGTTATAGTACTTTATCATAAGCTTTTTTAAGGTACACGTAGAGGAGATGTATTGGTTGATTTCATGCTACTTTTCTTTAGATTAGCTGGGTAACAGTAAACATATGGTCAATAGTTGATATACCTGCTCTGAAGCCGACCTGTTCTTCGGCATCCATATCACAGAATTCATCTCGAGATGGTGCTAAGGATTGCGATTCCTCGATTATTGTCACAGACATCTTTACTTCCCTTCTTATGTATTGTAGTGATTAACGATGTCCTCCACTCCTCCGGTATACTTTCTCCGTTAATACATTTTTGGTAAAGGCTAGCTAACTGCTTATATAATTTGCTTGTACGTTACTTGACTAGCTAAGGTGGGATATTGCCAGAGACTGATGATTTTCTATTGTTTAATGCTTGACATACTCGTGCTACTTCTCTATCGTCAATCCCAATTGGGGAAGTTATTGTATGTATTTGCAGCTCTGATTGTGTTTGAGGTGTTTGCAAATATTCTACCCTTTTTACCGCCAGTAGATTTGCGAAGTATTCGTCCCATTTATCTAGGCTGATCGGTGAGATGATGTCTTTAGTCTTATCTTTGTCGAAGAGATCGAAGTATTTTCCAGCTTTCGGTGCTTCTGCTACCTCCAAATAAGTTTTTATACTGGAGCCGTTTTTTTCTCTGAGATAGCGCGTTTCTTAGTTATCGCACCTCGTATGCTTCTTTGGGCTGTTTGATATTCGTTTTTGCTTTAATCAATATTTATGTGTTTGTGGTATTTATCTCGTTTAATCTTTATTTTTTCTTGGATTTCTTCATCCCATCAATATAGCTTCATTCGTTCGGTTTTTTCATATTTACCCAGGACTTCTTCTGCTGCACTTTTAAGACATTGTTTTATGTAATTGTAATGGTATTACAGAACCATATATCTAATATAAGCTTTATACAAAAGCAAAAATGTTTCAACAGCAGCTCCCAACCAGGTTTTTGAGATTGATTTCAGAAAATTTAATTCTTTATTACATTTGTTCAGCATAAACTTGATATGTGATCTCCATGTTAGTTGGCAATCAAGTACCATCCCTTAATGTACTAGTACTATAAATAAATTTATATTAAACATTCGTTTTTACAAAAAAAACTTTTTTAAATATTGCAAATAAACTCTACTCCCCCCTTAATGCAATTATTATAATACACAATTATTTTTTTAACCAATGGATAGTTTTAGAAATTTTCTTAATACTTAAACCTGGAAAATGTGCCAATGAGTTGACATCCTACAGACCTATAAAAGTTCTGCCAATGATCTACCAATAAAAAAGTTATTGAGTATATGTTTGAGAAAATATTAAGTTAAATATGACGTTTACTTTGATGTTTAGTCTAGCAGCGTATTTTAATAACTGTTTTCAAAACCATTGGTATTGCTTATAACCGAGAAGCTCATTTCCGTTTGCGACTTTGAAGCCGGCCATGTGAGAAGTGTGTTAATCTGTTCATCCCCATGCTGTTAAAGACAATTAACTCGACAATAACTAATCCGTAATTTAAAGTTATAGCTTGGGGTGGATTTCTGTATGAGACGAGATGTAACCGTAAAAATGTTATTGATATAACTTTTTCAATAAAATTTTGCAGCAAAATTAAGATTTATGCAAACAACAGTAAAAATCCGTTAAAATTCAGATGATTCAGTTTTTGCCGCAAGTACATTTTTCCAAATAAACAGAAAAACTCACATATTAAGAAAAACTGATTCAGAAACGTTTTTATTCAAAATGTATATTTTCAAAAATGATCAAAATCATGAAATATGGATTCTAATGAACACCGTCACCACTGACGACTACATAGCTATTCTTTTAACAAATTATGTAGCCCTAATTCCATTAACATGGATATTATTTCAGTTTTCACAATTTATAAAGTAGTTATAAAAATCACATAGTTACGCAAATCGAATGGTCAAATGAAGTCCTATATTTAGGCGTAATTTTGGATAAGTAGCTGACCTTCGCAGAACGCGTGAAATAAATGATCAATACAGCTAAAATACTTAGAAGTCAAGTCTTATAACTAATAGGTTTAAACAGATAAGATCTGAAACAAAGATTAAATAAACGATATAATTTTGCCACACTAACATACGCGTCAACCTTATGGGGGCATACGTGCAAATCCAATAGGAAGAAAATACAAATAGACCAGAACCATATAATTAGAGAGGTTTTGAATACACCTAAATTTTATTAATGTAGGTACGTATTCAGTGATTGAAAACAAAGGGTAATCCTGGGAACTATAGAAAAAAAACACACGTGATTTTTAACGATTTTAGGAGCTATCTGAGGGGACTGTTAAGAGTGTTGACAGCCTATGACGAAAATCAGAAGACAGTATATAGACGGCCTAGATAGCAGCTAGATGGATACAGAAAAGATCCTAAAGAACAGTGAAGAAATGAGATAGCCAGGAAATGGTCGAACGTACACAGTAACAGAAGGCCCAAAAAAATACAATACCCTATCCTTATATTTTATTTCCTTAACTTAGTTATTTTTATTTTACTAACCAGTTACACTACATAAAAAACAAAAATCAAAGAATATATGCACGAGATGTGTGATGACCGTATGCACCTGGGAATGCACATACCACCCATTAATACTTCCCATATAATATTACTTAACCCTGTACTAATAACCTTCTGTTACATCAGTCATGCAATGCCAATACCACAAAAAATAGATGAGTAAATAAATTATACAGATAGATAAGTCGTCCTTCAGTCACCTAATACCCTTCAGGTTTTAGGTAGGTCAAATGGACCAGGCCCCGGAACCTGATCAATAAGGTACCGACAAACGTGGGCTCGATGGCCAGACCTTTCGTGCGCTCAGTCGACAAGAAGATCAACATTATTTTACCAATTTGGCGTGTGAGTGACCGAGCACACAATCCGAGCGGGAAGTCGCCGAATTAGGTCGGTGGCTCGCTGTTCGGAACACAAGTCCAAAGCTATGTAAAAATTAAATTCAGTCAATCATACTCTGAGATAGCGCGTGACTTAACCACACAAAGTTAAACAGAGTATGTCTCGTTACACATGGCATCTAAAGTAACGTTCAGTACAAAGCCTCCTCATTCGTTATGTTTTGCAACGGGTAAAGCTGGTTGGTTATAGCTTGGTGATGTAATAGGTACCACTCCATTACAGCTTGTGACCGGTTTGATCTTCGGACATGTTGGTCCCACTGTTCCATTGGAACACACATGTCACTAGAAGCTGGGGTGTGTACAAAAGTTGTCTGTGTATTTGTGAGTTATAAAAATATTCTCATTGCCGCCACATGCATTCGATGTTCATTTGTGTTGAGATTATTTGGGTTGAAACATTTCAAATAAACTCGCGATCATAAAATCCGGGTCACCTTGAAAATCACCGATATTTCATTTTTAACGAGCTTTATCGTAAATAATAACACAAATACAAACTAATGCATGTTTCTGAGAATTGTTGCGGTTTCCTTTGTAACAAAGAATTCCAATAGTGGCGATTTCGCGGTAAAGTGCACACATCCCAAAATGAACGCTACCTGTAACTCCGTTTGTTTTAAATGTCTCGTTTGTACTTCGACTTTCTGTTCAAATGCAACGGACAAACGTTTATTATTGCCACCATTAGTGTTTATTAGTGCCATTATTAGTGTTTATTTTTTGACAAAAATGCCTTTGACTGTTGTTGAAACGGCACAAATTGTTGCACATGTGGAAGACGGTCACACTCAATGGCAAGTCTCAAGAACTGTTGGCGTAAGCCTTTCTACGGCTCAACGAGTGCTTCAACGTTTTCAGGAGGCAAGTTTGCTAACCAGGCGACCTGGCTCTGGACGAAGAAGAACGACCAAGGCACTAGATGACCGTTTCCTTGTGTTTCAGGCTTTACGAAACCGGACCTTAACTGCGGTTATGCATCAAAATCGTCTAGAGGAAGTACGAAATCGCAATTTTAGTGTTGCAACAGTCAGAAGAAGACTTCGTTCTTCTTAACTATCTTCTCGGGTAATGGCTAGATGACCGCCACTTCGCCGGGTGCCTCGAGTTGCACGACTAGCTTTTGCTCGACAATACGCGCATTGGGGAATTAACGATTGTAGCAAAGTGTTATTCTCAGATGAATCCCGTTTCTGCCTAACTGGATCCGATGCACGTGTAAGAGTTTGGAGGAGAACCGGTAAACGATTTTCACAAGCTTGCATTGCTCCAAGAATGCCAGTTGGTGGAGGCTCGGTCATGGCTTGGGGAGGTATATCTTCCAACTTCCACACAGAATTACCCTTCATCGAAAATGGGTCCCTAACTGCATGAAGGTACATTACGGAGATTCCGGAAGAACATGTTATGCTCAACATGGCAGGGCTTGGAGAAAACGCCGTTTTTATGCAGAACAACGTGCGACCGCACGTTGCCAGGATCAGTATGTAATACTTGGACGACTCTGAGATAGCGCG